>NW_024032255.1:0-11126 GCF_002237135.1 Teleopsis dalmanni | reverse complement strand
CTTACATAGCTATTGCAAACAGAGGAAATAAACCAACCTTTGAGAATGTATTACGGCAAAAGGTTCTTGATTTGACACTCATAATCAATAACTCACTCGATCTGATCACTAACTGGAGAGTCTCTGATGAGGACTCAATGTCACATCACAAACACATACTATTTGAAATAAGAGGGTTAAGTAAAAGCGTAGTGCTCTATAGAAGCCCTAAAACAACAAACTGGAAGAAATACCCAGACTGTTTAGAATCTAAACTAACCAGAATAATGCTTCCCTTAAAATCAATAGAGGAACTGGATACATCAGTTAAAATTTTGACCGACTCCATAATATCTTCATATCACGAATGTAGTCCAGTCAAAACAAAACCCTCAACAAAAAGGGTTCCCTGGTGGAATAGAGAACTTGCCAAGTTGATTAAAATGGTAAGATCCAAATTTAACGACGCAAAGAAATACAATACATGGTAAGAATATAGGAAATCTCTAACATTATGCAACAAGGAACTAAGGAAATCAAAAAAGAACTCTTGAAAAAACTTCTGTGAGGAACTTAAAGATGTCACGAAAACTGCTAGAATATAAAAGTCACTATCCAAGCGGTTATTAATCCAATTAGTGTACTAAAGACACCGCATGGAACCTTCACAAATTCCTTTGTCGATACACTAGAGCTTCTTCTGGTAACTCATTTCCCTGATTATCGACTCAACGCAACCAGTGACATTGATCAAGAGGCGCTAGGAAATAAACCCCTTGAATCTATTAAATCCTACAGACCAATCAGTTTAACGTCTTTCATGCTGAAAACCATGGAAAAGATACGCGACTGCTATCTAAGAGAAAAGGTTGTTTCCAACAATCCGCTAAACAAGTTACAATTTGCATACCAAAAAGGCAAATCTACAGTCATGGCCCTTCATTCAATTGTTCAAATTATTGAAAAGGCACTAAATTTAAAGAAAGCAGCCCTCGGTGCATTTATGGACATTGAGGGGGTCTTCAATAACGCAAATTTTAAAACAATAGAACTATCACTCTCCAATAGAGAATCAGATCTAGCAATAGTAAAATGGGTAAGCAATATGCTAAATCAAAGAAAGATCACAGCCACTTTAGGACAAGTCAATCTTAATGTTGCAGCAATAAGAGGATGCCCGCAAGGTTGAGTACTCTCACCATTGTTATGGTGCTTAGTACAACTCCTCAACACCAAAGGGTATAAAACGATTGGATATGCAGATCACATATCAGTAATCATTACAGGCAACCATGAAAGGACTATCAGGGACTTAATGCAGGATGCTCTTAACACAACATGAGTGGTGTAGGAAAGAAGGACTATCAATTAATCCTACCAAAACAACCATTATACCATATACCAGTAAAAGGGCGTTTGATATCCCCACACTAACAATAAACAAGATAGAGGTATCCCTAAAGAAAGAAATAAATATTTAGGAATTATCCTGGTGTTGTGTATAGCGCAACATTCAATTCAAATGTAAACAAAAATAAACAATAAATTATTTTATTTTATTCTTAAAAAAACTGCCTTTGGACAAATTATTTTATAGCAACCCATTTTTAACTAATGTAATATGTAATGCGATCGCACACGGAAGAACCACCACAATGCAAGTAGAATGCTTGGTCATACCAAGTATGCAATTGCTATTTGACACTTTTCTTTTCTGTGCTACTATTCTACATATGTCTATATGATACACTTGAATGTGTCATAATATTTTCTAAGCATTGTGATGTGGGACAACCTTTTTAGTGCCGCTGCAATTAAAATTATTAAGAAAAATAATTGTAAGCTACAGTAAAATATTTTATACAAATAGTTTGGAAAAGCATTATTAAAATCCAGAATTGAAACTGAGCTCGAACAGCTTAAACCAAATTTTTGCAATTATTTTTGTCTCGGAATTCTCTAATGCCGACATATGAGCAGATTTCCTCCTGCTTAAATTAAAGAAGAAGAAATGAATAATATCGAAAAAAATCTGATTCCTAAAATAATCTTGAAGCAATCCAGAACTAAAAAATAAAGTAAATTTATATACAAACAAATTTATTATTACATGGCGATCCTGACCAATCGAACTTAATCGAAGTCGAGCCATCTACCCAAGGAAAGATTAGAAAATTTTTCTTTTTCTTTCTCTCCATTTTACAACAACTTATCCATTTTTATTAAATACATAAACAACATACATCAGTTTTGTATGTCTCTGCTGGAGGAATCGAGAAATATCTTCCAGGTTTGGGAAACGTTTATAAACATTTTCGACGAGGTTGAAGAATATATGCCTCAAAGAATAGATGATCTTCCTGTTGCAGCTCCAAAATATATACCAATAGATAAAATAGCTGGCCCGAAATCTATAACTATTGAACAGTATAAGGCGAGGCAACGGAAGACTGACGCAGCACCAGTACCGAAGAGACCACCAAAGCTAAAGAGAAAACGCGGTGGACAGCAGTATAACAGAAGGAAGCAAAACTAGCAATCCTGTATAGAGAACTTAATCTTGCTACATTCTCAGAAAATCAACTGTCAATAAAAGAAGAGTAAGAGAGACAGGGAATGGGCAGTTAACGCACAAAAGTAGAGATGATAAATAACACCAACAACAACAACAATAACAACAGTAACAGCAACAACGAGTAAGCTGATTTCACCACACTCTTATATTTCATATGTATTCTATTGTTATTTTTATATGTGTATATGTGTTTAAAAATTAAAATTTCTTTTTATATAAATAGTGAATAACTCTAATTGTTTTGTTTGTGATAAAAGTTAGCAAACAAGTAGAAAATTAAATAAACACTAAAATAAAAAACATAATAAATTATAAACTATTATAAATTATGATTATATCTTTAAAGAACAAAAAACAAAAAAAAAATTTTTTTTTATAAACTATTAATAAATATATATGGAATTTGCTGAAGCTAAACACATATTAGAAAGAAAAAATCCGAGAGAAGAGTTAGAAAGCATTTGGCTAAAATATTTGCCTCTAATAAAAGAGTCTAATTCAGAAACTTATAAGCATTTCAAGCATTTGATAGCTTGAAGAAAAATGTAGAAAAATATCTCAAGCAAAAAGCAGACATGGCTAATTTTGATATTTCAACAGCTTAAAAAATAATACCCCAATTCAATGGTGAACAACAATCACTACCTAGTTTTCTTGGCATGATAGAATTTTATCATGATGCCCTTAAAGAATCCGACAGAGAATCCCTGATTAAGTTTGACCTAGCGTCAAGAATAACTGAAAAGTTAGAAACAGAATATTTATGTTGTAAACCCATCTACACTCATAGCGTTGAAACAAGTATTAAATAACGCATACAAACCAAAGAAAAATACAGCACATATTCAAGGAGAACTTTCAAGATTATACCAAGGTAATATGAGCATAAACTCATATGCTTCCAAAATAGAATCCCTGATAGCAACTCTAAATGACATACAGATAACTGAACGAGGAGAACAGAGCAAAGCGCTTATATTGTCCATAAATGATGAAACTGGATTGAACACTTTTAAAAAAGGCTTATCAGAACCATTTAGATTCGTAGTAATAGCAGCTCAACCAACAAAATTAATTCATGCAATTAAAATAGCATCAAGTATAGATAATCCACAACCACACAGTGTGATGCACTACCGTGCACAAAATAATCAAAACACGAGATGGCAAAATAATCAACGATTTAACCAAAATAGGAACAGTTATAGAAATAATCAAAATAGGAATCAAAGGAATGGAGGTAATCAACAAACTAGTTCATTTAGACCTAATTAGCCTCAAAAGTACAACTATCAACAGTTTGGACAACAACGATCAAATAATTACCAACGATCAAATAATTACCAACGGTTGAATAACTATAGCCAACAAAATAATAGAGGAACAGACACAAGGAAGAATAGGATACGTGTCACGAACACAGAACAGAAAAACGAGCACAGCCTCGCTATCCACAGAGAAACTACAGAGTAGGATACGCGGGGATAAATAATGAAAATCAATACCCAATTATATTATACTAAATACTACAGATAAAAAATTAAAATTCTTGTTAGATACTGGCGCAGATGTGTCAATATTTAAATAACATTGTACAAATGACGAAGGGACGAAAGGAACGAGGGGAACAATTATGTAAACTTACAGGTATAACTGACAATTCAGTTACAACATTAAGGACTACAAACTTAAATTTCAAAGTATTGAACGATTGTTTAAAACATAAATTTCAAGTAGTAGGTGACCAATTTCCACTTCCTACTGATGGTATTTTAGAACGTGACTTTTTCAATAAATATTTTTCAAAGATTGACTACGAGACTTACAGTTTTTCAATAAACACAAATAAAACTAAATACATTTTACCAATATTAAACAAAATTTTTAGAATCACAATACCACCTAGATCAGAAATAATTCATTCGATTCAAATAGAAATTCCAGAAGAGAGTATCATTTGCAATAAAGAAATAATAAAAGATGTATTTATTGCAAATACAATAATTCGACAACATGGAATAAAACATATAAGAATCTTGAATATTTCTAATGAAGAAAAAAGCATTGAAAAATTTTCAAAATCAGATTTAGAAATAATACCATTAAGACATTTCAATATAATCTCAAACAACAAACTCAAACATTCCAATGAGCGTTGGAAGACACTCAAAATTTACTTCAATTAGATAATCAAGACAGTAATGCATGCAAATTCATAGAAGAAATTTGCAAGAATTTTCAAGATATATTCCATATTGAAGGAGACAAATTAACTACTAACAATTTTTACAAACAACATTTACAAACAATTGATAACTCACCCGTTTATATAAAAAATTAAAGACTTCCACAATCCCAACAACAGAAAATAGACGATCAAGTATAAGATTTATTAAAAACAAATGTTATTGAACCATCCACAAATCCATATAACTCTGCACTTTTAGTCGTACCAAAACAGAATACTGATAATAAAAAACAATGGAGACTTGTAGTAGACCACAGGCAACTCAATAAAAAATTAATTAGCGATAAATTTCCACTTACACAATTAGAAGACGTTCTAGACAGGATAGGAAGAGCTAAATATTTTTCAACATTGGATATGACAAGTTCATTCCATCAAATAGAGTTAGAAAAAGATTCCAGACCATTAACAGCATTTTCCACTAGTAATGGACATTATCAGTTCAAAAGATTACATTTCGGTTTAAAAATATCATCCAATAGTTTTCAAAGAATGCTTACAATAGCACTCTCAGGTTTAGACTCTAGTGCATTTTTGTACGTAGACGATATTATTATCTTTGGTTGCTCTTTGCAACATCACAACTCAAATCTAATAAAAGTCTTTGAACGCTTAAGAAGCTACATTTTAAAATTAAACCCAAAGAAATGCAACTTTGTAAAACCCGAAATAATTTACTTAGGAGATTTAATCACTAAAGAAGGTGTAACAACAGATCCAAATAAATGTAAAGCAGTAAATGAATACCCAATATCAACGAATGCCGATGAAGTTAGACGAATCGTAGCATTACAAATCGTAGCATTTTGCAATTACTACAGAAGATTTGTAAAAGACTTTGCAAAAATTGCAAAACCATTAAATGAACTTTTGAACAAAAATAAACAATGCATTTGGTCCGAAGATTGTAAATTAGCATTTGATAAATTAAGAACGTCAATAGTAAGTCCGCCAATACTACAGTACCCAGATTTTACTAAAGAATTTATACTCACCACAGACACATCAAACTATGCCTTAGCCCAGCGGGACTTTCAGCGCTGAGGGAATCGATTCCACGCTGGCACCATTATGCCAGCGCTGAAAAAGTAAGCGAGGAGGTAATAGCTCTTCGTTTTTATTTTTCTTTGTTTTCGACATTTGTGTTCGACATAGGCAATTTCGGGGTTGAAATTATAAAAGAATGAAGAAGGAAAGCATATGAGTATTAAGAATTTTTTGTTTTGCCTACATTGTATACATTTAGTCTGCTTTTGATTTTAGTGAAGTGCGTGCAGTGAACAATTTTTAATTTTTAAAATCAAAATAAAATCGAAAATATAAATAAAATATAATTTGTAATTTAACATAAACTCACTGTAAGTATATGCAAAATTAATTAAATATATTTAAAATGATAATTATAATTTTTGTTTTGTATTATATAGATGTATACTGTAAGACATTATAAATGTTTGGTGAAAAAGAAAAAGGAGAAATTTTTATCGTTTAAAAAAGAAGGTATAAATGAAACAGGGAGTTTTAATCGTGCATTTATTAAAATATTTTATTCTTTTATAGAAAATGATTTTCATAATTTTGGTACGAAAACAACACCTTCCTGCAGTACAGCTGAACATATTAATGGTGATATTAATAAGTTAATATTTAAATAAATTAATATGAAAATATGTTAACAATTTAATATGTAAATGAGATAATATTTAAATAAATTAACATGTAAATAATTATATATAAATAATTTAAAATGTAAATAAGTTAATATGATATATAAATGTATTATATATTTTTATGTAAATATTAATATTTTGATTTTTGATTTATAAAACATAAATATAAAATATAATTCATCCAAAAAAATTTTTAGTATTTTATTTAAAAATCAATAGCATAGGTAAAATTGAAAATTTAAGCGAACATATCAGCGCTGATATGTTGCATTACAAATTCGAAAAGGTAAGCTAACATGTCAGCGCTGATATGTTGCATTACAAATTCGAAAAAGTAAGCGAACATGTCAGCGCTGATATGTTGCATTACAAATACGAAAAGGTAATCGAACGATTCAGCGCTTGCCCGCAATGACATGCATGTGTTAAAGTAATTAGGAGTTTCCTTTGAATAATCAGCGCTAGGCATTACCATTCAGCGCTGACGGAATCGATTCCCGCTGGGTACTGAAAGTCCCGCTGGGTACTGTACTGTTTATTTTCGTTCACTGGTCACAGACAACAGACCTTTAGTATCACTATTTTCACACAATAACCCTTCATCAAAGTTAACAAGAATAAGAGTAGATTTAATGAATTATGATTTAAAAAAAACTGGAGCTCGCTAATGAAAATATATACTTGTCAAATTATAATCTTTATCAATTTCCTCTGAGTGGTGAAGAATTAGAAGGGGTGAACCAAATAGAGATATACAGCGGCATGATTGATAAACATAGGTAAGCAAGATTCAAGACTTCAACGGTGTCTGAATCTAGGTTGCACGGGGTATAACACTCGTAGCTTTAACAGCCACGTGTGTCTATACCATAGTGTCGGAATTGTAGATGGCTTTTAACAGTAACCTAATGGCTCCAGCCCCTGGACGCTTTAATAGTGAACAGGGAAGGTCGTGTTATCTGCAACCTATAATACAACACAAGTAGCTTTAACAGTCACGTGTGTCTTGTAAGGACGGAAATTTTGACACCAAATTTTCGCCTACATAAAAACTAGGCACTGAATTAACACAGGTTATTTTAAACAATAAAAGAGGAAAATTGTGATTTTTGGTTAATTTAATTTTATTTATTTACCATAATTTGATAATTTTATTTTAACTAAAAAAAATTATTTTTATTGACGATTTAAAGCGCGTGTTAGAATAACAAACTGTCAAAACAAAACACGACGAAAACAAAGTCAAAAGCACAGCGGCTTCACGGCAAAGATCATAAACACAGCGGTTACACTGCACAACCCATTGGGTAAACGAACGGGAAAATTTAAAATACGCTAGAAGAAAGCTCCGGGGTATGGGTATTTAAGACAGCGAAATTGTTAAGGAGACACGAGTTTATGAGGATTCGTCAAGGTGGTATTACGCCGAAAATATTAAAATCTTGAGTTGGTTCTTGCAGCAAAGGAAATAAAAGTATATATATCTATGATCCATATATATCAATTGGAAACTATTAAATCCTGCGTTGGTTTTACGGCAAAGGCTATAAATTATATATGTCTATGAAACATTTATAACCATAAGAAATATCTTAAATCCTGCGTTGGTTTTACGGCAAAGGATACAAATTATATATGTCCATGAAACATATATAACCATAAGAAATATTTTAAAATCCTGCGTTGGTTTTACGGCAAAGGCTACAAATTATATATGTTTATGAACCATATATAACCATAAGAAATATCTTAAATCCTGCGTTGGTTTTACGGTAAAGGATATAAAATTATTTGGAGGAATACAAGAAATCGCACAGACATATTATGAATATTCCGTAGTGTAACCTGAGAAGAACTACACGCCATTCCACGACACCCGTCCACAGAAATCACGGCGTTCGCCCATCAAATCCACGGCTATCACTCACAGAATTCACAGCGCACGGTACAACTAGGTATCGCCTGGATATACGAAAATCTTCGAAGTAAAAATATATAGCACTACATATACATCCTTTTTTTTTATGTAAACAATACATATCGAGTTTGGTTATTTTACTATAATTTTATTCTTCTACGAGTTATATTTAATCAGCTCTTTTATTTTGAAATCACATAATTAAAATAAATAGCTTTCGCACTATTATCGAAATAACTTTGTACAAACATTTGTTGAAATAATAAAGAAATAAACTTAGAAAATTTAAAAATATCTTTCTTTTACGAAACTCGTCCCCGCGAATATAAATTCATTGTGATGACTCTGGACGACGGCTGAGGATACCCCAGCAAAAACTAAATATTTTTGAACGTCACCAAAAAGTGTCGTTACAGTCTGTGTTACTGTATTATATCGTGTCGGCTGTCCGGCGAGTTAGTATTTGCAACACAGTGTATCTTTAGCTCGGTTCATCACCGATTCAATTTAATTTCGGTTAGGTTGTTTGCGGTTCTGTTCATCGTCAGCGTGGAAACCGGAAGTGACAGCTTCTCATTAAATAAATTTCTTGTGTGAAACTTGGCGACGGCTGAGTTCAACCTCAGCTATAAACGATCCAAAGAAAAGGTTCATTAGAAGTGGCGTCCGAGCAGGAACCCTGAGACTTCACAATTTGAATAGCAACTGTTTCAACGTCATTAACGAGATAATATACACATAACTAGCATGGGAAGAACGTGGATCCGATTTTTATGAAAAGACGATTTGTTTGGATATCTCGAAGAATTTGACCTGGATACAACTGGTACAGTCGAAAACTTGGGAAAGCGATTAACCAACTTCGTAGCGCAGGGAAAACATGCACCCATAGTAGTTATTCGGCTGAACGAACTGGAATGTAAACATTGCGAGAGCTCTAGTGAAGAACTAAACATTGATAAAAGTACTGAAGAAACCAAAACAACCGTTTTAGCGTCACCAAAACACCTTGAACAAGTTTATCTCGTTAATTAGTGAATTTGAATCCTTGAGAAACGAACAGAAAAATTCTAAAGATACACCAATGCTGATTGAACGACGAGTCAAACCAATGACAATTGCTGCCATCGAGCCTATAAATCTAACAACGGCATGTTTTCGATGTGGTCAATCTGGACACCTAGCGTGCATGTGTCGAAATCCACGTGTTTTATTCTGCTGGCAGTGTGGGAGACGTGAGATGCGAACTATAGACTGCTGCCGCAAACAATCGGGAAACGCGCAAACGTCGCGTCTTCCAGAAAGGAGAGACGTGACCGTAAATCAAGCACCAACACCTAAGCATCCAAGATCAAGCATTGATCAACTTTGTTCATCCGAACGTAGTATCATGTCTTACAGATAACATCACTGACGTAAATGTAGTAGTCCGACTCGCTGATGGCTCCCCACGGCATGTGAATAACATCATTGATACGTGCTTGTATATATGGTGGGACGTAGGGACAGCGCACTGTACAACAAGTGGCCCCACTGAAGTGAAGGATTAATCAAAGTAGACCACGAAACTACTTGGGTCCTTTTTCTTCCTTCGATTCTCGGATGTTGTTATTGAGTTAAAGCTGGAGTGGCTTCCGTTCGCATGACTACATCTTTTGTTAATGCAAGCAGCTCATTTAGCTTGAGGTTTCCTGCCAAGTCGTCACCAACCCAATGGTGTCCCAAGACAGACATTGGCACAATATATGCACCGCTGTCTCCTTTTCTTCTAGACATAGTCTGCAAGTGTCTTCCTCAGCAAGAGTTATCTTTTTGAGGTGATACTTGAAGTTGGCATGTCCAGTAATTAGTGAGATCATCCAGCTTAGGGTGCTCCGCGAATAGCTAAGCACCTTTATCGTTTCTCTGGCCCACGGTTTTGGTAACATGAGTTTGGTCTGTCTACAAGTGCTCAACTCTCTCCATCTATTAAGATGAAGTGAGGTTACCCACTTATAGACATAGGCTGCCGTCATGCTGTACCCCAATGGTATTCCGGGCTCCGGGCCACAGAAATTATGGCTTGATTCTTGTGTAAAGTTCTTTGGTTAAGAAAAGAAAGACGCGTCGTTTTGAGTGTCCAAAATAAGACTGATTTTTATTAATTTTTATTCTTAAGTCTAACATCGTTTCTTAATACTAATTTCCAATAGAATCTTATGTATTGATTCTATTGGTTAATACTTATAATACTTGCGTCTAATTGGTTAACCCAAATTAGACGTATATAATATTCTTACAGACATAACTTATCAATAAATGGTGTACTATTAACTAATGCAAGTGTTCTACATATGGTTTCACTTGAAACCGTTTATTCTATTGACACAGTTTTGACTTATGCATATTGCACATATGGTGCAATATGCGGCTCAGTTATTTGTCATCAAAGCAATGACAAAATAAAGACTCATATTACCTGACAATAGTTTGTCATAAATTTTATCAAAATAGAACTGTGTCAATGTTTACTTTAAAATATTTGGAACAATTGAATGTTTTGTGATATGTGTGGTCTCATACCCATATCACATTACACCCTTATTCTTTAAAGAAAAAAAATTTTTTTTTTTTTTGTTTAAAAATGTTTTGTGATATGTGTGGTCTCATACCCATATCACATTACACCCTTATTCTTTAAAGAAAAAAAATTTTTTTTTTTTTTGTTTAAAAAAAAAATTTTTTTTTTTTTAAGTA
>NW_024032254.1:0-11128 GCF_002237135.1 Teleopsis dalmanni | reverse complement strand
TATTAAAATCGAGTACCAATTAAAAAATGTAACAAAAACTACTTTTGAAGCATAATCATAAATTCAAACTCTGTTAGAGTATTGTTTACTGTATATTTTGGAGTTATAGGGTAATATTTATTAATTATTATAAATTTGATGAATGGATACAATTGTTGGAGAGTAGTTTTTGGAAACATATATATATTAGATTTTTGGTATATAAAACTGTGTAGCACGGTTTTGCAAAATCAACAAAAATAGTTTGCATACCATAAAACAAAAAACAAATCTTCTTTTGTCAACTGCTTAACACATGCAATCATTTGATGTATTTTTGAATATATATTTAAAAATACTAAGAAGTAGTACAATGGTGCTTGGTAATTTTTCAAATTATTTATATTTTTCTAATATGAGTTGATGAAAAAATTATTAAAATCGAGTACCAATTAAAAAATGTAACAAAAACTACTTTTGAAGCATAATCATAAATTCCCTTAACTCTGTTAGAGGTATTTGTTACTATTATATTCTGAGTTTATAGGTTATATTAATATCTAATTAATTATAAAATTTGATGAAATGGTACAATGTTGGAGAGAATTTTTTAAAAGACATATATATATATTAGAATACTTTGGTATATAAAACATGAGTAGCACGATTTTGCAAAATCAACAAAAATATTTTGCGTACCATAAAACAAAACACAAATCTTCTTTCGCAAACAGCATAAATATATATATATTTATGTATGTATACATCTGTATGTATCAACACATATTTTCGTATATAAATTATAAAAAGTAGGTAGTACGATTTTGCAAACTTAGCAAAAATATTTTGCATACCATAGAACAAAAAACAAATCTTCTTTTGCAAACTGCATAACACATGCAATCATTTGATGTATTTTTGAATATATATTTAAAAATACTAAGAAGCAGTACAATGTTGCATTGTAATTTTCCAAATTATTTATATTTTTCTAATACGAATTGATGAAAAAGTTATTGAAATCGAGTACCAAATAAAAAAGTTAACAAAATCTACTTTTGAAGCATAATCATAAATTCCTTTAACTCTGTTAGAGGTATTTGTTACTGTTATATTCTGAGTTTATAGGTAATATTAATACTTAATTAATCATAAAATTTAATGAAATGGTACAATGTTGTAGAGTATTTTTTGAAAAATATATATATATTAGAGTATTTTTGTGTATAAAAGATGAGTAGCACTATTTTGCAAAATCAACAAAAATATTTTGCATACCATAAAACAAAACACAAATCATCTTTCGCAAACTGCATAAAAATATATATATTTATATATATATGTATATATGTGTATGAATCAACATATATTTTCGTATATTGGTTATAAAAAATAGGTAGTACGATTTTGCAAATTCAACAAAAATATTTTGCATACCATAAAACAAAAAACAAATCTTCTTTTGCAAACTGCATAGCACATGCAATCATTTGATGTATTTTTGAATATATATTTAAAAATACTAAGAAGTAGTACAATGTTGCATTGTAATTTTCCAAATTATTTATATTTTTCTAATACGAATTGATGAAAAAGTTATTGAAATCGAGTACCAAATAAAAAAGTTAACAAAAACTACTTTTGAAGCATAATCATAAATTCCTTTAACTCTGTTAGAGGTATTTGTTACTGTTATATTCTGAGTTTATAGGTAGTGTTAATATTTAATTAATCATAAAATATGATGAAATGGTACAATGTTGTAGAGTATTTTTTGAAAAACATATATAAATTAGAGTATTTTGGTATATAAAACATGAGTAGCACGATTTGCAAAATCAACAAAAATATTTTGCATACCATAAAACAAAACACAAATCTTCGTTCGCGAACTGAATAAATATATATATATTTATGTATGTATATATGTGTATGTATCAACATATATTTTCGTATATAAATTATAAAAAGTAGGTAGTACGATTTTGCAAATTTAACAAAAATATTTTGCATACCATAAAACAAAAAACAAATCTTCTTTTGCAAACTGCAAAACACATGCAATCATTTGATGTACTTTTCAATATATATTTAAAATGCTAAGAAGTAGTACAATGTTGCACGGTAATTTTCCAAATTATTTACATTTTTTTAATATGAATTGACGAAAAGTTATTAAAATCGAGTACCAAATAAAAAGGTTAACACAAACTACTTTTGAAGCATAATCATAAATTCCTTTAACTCTGTTAGAGGTATTTGTTACTGTTATATTCTGAGTTTATAGGTTATATTAATATTTAATTAATTATAAAATTTGATGAAATGGTACAATGTTGTAGAGTATTTTTTGAAAAACATATATATGTTAGAGTATTTTTGTGTATAAAAGATGAGTAGCACGATTTTGCAAAAGCAACAAAAATATTTTGCATACCATAAAACAAAACACAAATCTTCTTTCGCAAACTGCATAACACATGCAATCATTTGATGTATTTTTGAATATATATTTAAAAATACTAAGAAGTAGTACAATGTTGCACGGTAATTTTTCAAATTGTTTATATTTTTCTATTATCAATTGGTGAAAAGTTATTAAAATCGAGTACCAAATAAAAAGGTTAACACAAACTACTTTTGAAGCATAATCATAAATTCCCTTAACTCTGTTAGAGGTATTTGTTACTGTAATATTTTGAGTTAATATGTAATATAAATATTTAATTAATTATAAAATTTGATAAAATGGTACAATGTTGGAGAGTATTTTTTGAAAAACATATATATATTAGAATACTTTGGTATATAAAACATGAGTAGCACGATTTTGCAAAATCAACAAAAATATTTTGCATACCATAAAACAAGAAACAAATCTTCTTTTGCCAACTGCATAACACATGCAATCATTTGATGTATTTTTGAATATATATTTAAAAATACTAAGAAGTAGTACAATGTTGCACGGTAATTTTTCAAATTATTTATATTTTTCTAATATCAGTTGATGAAAAGTTATTAAAATCGAGTACCAAATAAAAAAGTTAACAAAAACTACTTTTGAAGCATAATCATAAATTCCTTTAACTCTGTTAGAGGTATTTGTTACTGTAATATTTTGAGTTAATAGGTAATATTAACATTTAATTAATTATAAAATTTGATGAAATGGTACAATGTTGAAGAGTATTTTTTGAAAATTATATTTATATTAGAATACTGTGGCATATAAAACATGAGTAGCACGATTTTGCAAAATCAACAAAAATATTTTGCATACCATAAAACAAAACACAAATCTTCTTTCGCGAACTGAATAAATATATATATATTTATGTATGTATATATGTGTATGTATCAACATATATTTTCGTATATAAATTATATAAAGTAGGTAGTACGATTTTGCAAATTTAACAAAAATATTTTGCATACCATAAAACAAAAAACAAATCTTCTTTTGCAAACTGCATAATACATGCAATCATTTGATGTATTTTTGAATATATATTTAAAAATACTAAGAAGTAGTACAATGTTGTACGGTAATTTTCAAATTATTTATATTTTTCTAATATGAATTGATGAAAAAGTTATTAAAATCGAGTACCAAATAAAAAGGTTAACAAAAACTACATTTGAAGCATAATCATAAATTCCTTTAACTCTGTTAGATGTATTTGTTACTGTTATATTCTGAGTTTATAGGTAATATTTATATTTAATTACTCATAAAAATTGATGAAATGGTACAATGTTGTAGAGCATTTTTTGAAAAGCATATGTATATTAGAGTATTTTGGTGTATAAAACATGAGTAGCACGATTTTGCAAAATCAACAAAAATATTTTGCATACCATAAAACAAAACAGAAATCTTCTTTCGCAAACTGCATAAATACGTATACATTTATATATATATGTATATAAGTGTATGAATCAACATATATTTTCGTATATAAGTTATAAAAAATAGGTAGTACGATTTTGCAAAATGAACAAATATATTTTGCATACAAAAAACAAATCTTCTTTTGCAAACTGCATAACACATGCAATCATTTGATGTATAATTCAACATACATTTAAAAATACTAAGAAGTAGTACAATGTTGCACGGTAATTTTTGAAATTATTTATATTTTTCTATTAGCAATTGACGAAAAGTTATTAAAATCGAGTACCAAATAAAAAGGTTAACAAAAACTACATTTGAAGCATAATCATAAATTCCTTTAACTCTGTTAGATGTATTTGTTACTGTTATATTCTGAGTTAATAGGTAATATTTATATTTAATTAATAATAAAATTTGATGAAATGGTACAATGTTGGAGAGAATTTTTTGAAAAACTTATATATATATTAGAATACTTTGTTATATAAAACATGAGTAGCACGATTTTGCACAATCAACAAAAATATTTTGCATACAAACAACAACTCTTCTTTAGCAAACTGCATAACACATGCAATCATTTGATGTATATTTCAATATATATTTAAAAACACTAAGAAGTAGAACAATGTTGCTCGGTAATTTTTCAAATTATTTATATTTTTCTAATATGAATTGATGAAAAAGTTATTAAAATTGAGTGCCAAATAAAAAGGTTAACAAAAACTACATTTGAAGCATAATCATAAATTCCTTTAACTCTGTTAGAGGTATTTGTTACTGTTATATTCTGAGTTTATAGGTAACATTTATATTTAATTACTCATAAAATTTGATGAAATGGTACAATGTTGTAGAGTATTTTTTGAAAAACATATATATATTAGAGTATTTTGGTGTATAAAACATGAGTAGCACGATTTTGCCAAATCAACAAAAATATTTTGCATACCATAAAACAAAAAACAAATCTTCTTTTGCAAACTGCATAACACATGCAATCATTTGATGTATTTTTGAATATATATTTAAAAATACTAAGAAGTAGTACAATGTTGCACGGTAATTTTCAAATTATGTATATTTTTCTAATATGAATTGAGGAAAAAGTTATTAAAATCGAGTACCGAATAAAAAAGGTAAGAAAAACTACTTTTGAAGCATAATCATAAATTCCTTTAACTCTGTTAGAGGTATTTGTTACTGTTATATTCTGAGTTTACAGGTAATATTAATATTTAATTAATTATAAAATTTGATGAAATGGTACAATGTTGTAGAGTATTTTTTGAAAAGCATATATATATAAGAGTATTTTGGTGTATAAAACATGAGTAGTACGATTTTGCAAAATCAACAAAAATATTTTGCATACCATAAAACAAAACAGAAATCTTCTTTCGCAAACTGCATAAATATGTATACATTTATATATGTGTGTATATAAGTGTATGAATCAACATATATTTTCGTATATAAGTTATAAAAAATAGGTAGTACGATTTTGCAAAATGAACAAATATATTTTGCATACAAAAAACAAATCTTCTTTTGCAAACTGCATAACACATTCAATCATTTGATGTATACTTCAACATACATTTAAAAATACTAAGAAGTAGTACAATGTTGCACGGTAATTTTTCAAATTATTTATATTTTTCTAATATGAATTGATGAAAAGTTATTAAAATCGAGTACCAAATAAAAAGGTTAACACAAACTACTTTTGAAGCATAATCATAAATTCCTTTAACTCTGTTAGAGGTATTTGTTACTGTTATATCCTGAGTTTATAGGTAATATTTATATTTAATTAATCATAAAACTTGATGAAATGGTACAATGTTGGAGAGAATTTTTTGAAAAACATATATATATATTAGAATACTTTGTTATATAAAACATGAGTAGCACGATTTTGCACAATCAACAAAAATATTTTGCATACAAACAACAACTCTTCTTTAGCAAACTGCATAACACATGCAATCATTTGATGTATATTTCAATATATATTTAAAAACACTAAGAAGTAGAACAATGTTGCTCGGTAATTTTTCAAATCATTTATATTTTTCTAATATGAATTGATGAAAAGTTATTAAAATCGAGTACCAAATAAAAAGGTTAACACAAACTACTTTTGAAGCATAATCATAAATTCCTTTAACTCTGTTAGAGGTATTTGTTAGTGTTATATTCTGAGTTAATAGGTAATATTTATATTTAATTAATCATAAAACTTGATGAAATGGTACAATGTTGGAGAGAATTTTTTGAAAAACATATATATATATTAGAATACTTTGTTATATAAAACTTGAGTAGCACGATTTTGCACAATCAACAAAAATATTTTGCATACAAACAACAACTCTTCTTTAGCAAACTGCATAACACATGCAATCATTTGATGTATATTTCAATATATATTTAAAAACACTAAGAAATAGAACAATGTTGTTCGGTAATTTTTCAAATTATTTATATTTTTCTAATATGAATTGATGAAAAAGTTATTAAAATTGAGTACCAAATAAAAAGGTTAACAAAAACTACATTTGAAGCATAATCATAAATTCCTTTAACTCTGTTAGATGTATTTGTTACTGTTATATTCTGAGTTTATAGAAAACATTTATATTTAATTACTCATAAAATTTGATGAAATGGTACAATGTTGTAGAGTATTTTTTGAAAAACATATATATATTAGAGTATTTTGGTGTATAAAACATGAGTAGCACGATTTTGCAAAATCAACAAAAATATTTTGCGTACCATAAAACAAAACACAAATCTTCTTTCGCAAACTGCATAAATACATATACATTTATATATATATGTATATATGTGTATGAATCAACATATATTTTCGTATATAAGTTATAAAAAATAGGTAGTACGATTTTGCAAATTTAACAAAAATATTTTGCATACCATAAAACAAAAAACAAATTTTCTTTTGCAAACTGCATCACACATGCAATCATTTGATGTATTTTTGAATATATATTTAAAAATACTAGGAAGTAGTACAATGTTGCACGGTAATTTTTCAAATTATTTATATTTTTATATTATCAATTAATGAAAAGTTATTAAAATCGAGTACCAAATAAAAAGGTTAACACAAACTACTTTTGAAGCATAATCATAAATTCCTTTAACTCTGTTAGAGGTATTTGTTACTGTTATATTCTGAGTTAATAGGTAATATTTATATTTAATTAATCATACAATTTGATGAAATGGTACAATGTTGTAGAGTATTTTTTGAAAAACATATTTATATTAGAGTATTTTTGTGTATAAAACATGAGTAGCACGATTTTGCAAAATCAACAAAAATATTTTGCATACCATAAAACAAAAAACAAATCTTCTTTCGCAAACTGCATAAATACACATATGATTATATATATATGTATATATGTGGGATAAGAATTACGAAAATGCAACTCTGCCCCTACTTGTGAATTAACAGCTGATCTACATCAAATAAGTAGTTGCGAGTTGTGTGCGGAACAAGCAAGAAAGACGACGTGCTTGCTAATCGGAAAACGACGGATAAAGAAGCCATAAAAGACGCGAAACTATATTAATAACTTTTCATTATAATCTTATACTTTAATTATAATAAGTTAAAATTACAACAATAATAAAACTATAATATTACTACAGTAATAATACCACATTTTGGGGGCTCAACTCAACTTTTTGAATTCAAGAGCAAAATAGTGAATTGTGAAATTCCTGAAATGGCTTACTTAAACAATTTTACTAAAATTTCCAAGAACTTAAAAACAAGCAGAGCTGAAATAATAAGAGCACTGCATAAGTTTGTGTTTGAAGATGCAGGCGACAGAGGCAACCGGCAACGGCTTCGGGAATTTTCGGGCTTCGAATACGGTGAAAGTGATAAAAGATATATCGAAAAGCTTGCCTACATTGATAAATTCCTAACGCGAGACGAATTAGTTGCCATTTGTAGTTTGTTATCTTTGCAGTTTAAGGTTGACAATTTGCAACAGCATATTTTTTTAAGTTTGCATAAAAGCAAAAATGTTCTACTTGACGAATTTAAAACGGCAGTTAATAGTGCACACATACATAAACAATTAAACGAAAGAAAATTGAAAAAAGGTGAAGAAATTCAAGAATACTTTTATGAAATGAAAAACATTGCAAATCGAGGTAATATTGATAATGAATCGCTCATTCAATATGTTATTGACGGTATAAATGATTTAAGTGTAAACAAAACAATTCTATACGGTTCGCGGAACATAAAAGATTTTAAAGAAAAACTAAAAAACTACGGAAAAATACGCGAGCGAAATGAACCTAAACCAACTAAGAATTTTAAAAATTTCGATATGAACAAACAAACTATTAACATAACAAAAACAAGACAAAATGAGGGAAATACAAATAAAATAAAGTGTTACAATTGTGGTGAAAATGGACATAAATCCTCAGAGTGCATAAATAAAAACAAAGGTGCAAAATGTTTTGCATGTAACGAATTCGGTCATATTGCAAGAAATTGTCCCACGAATAAGCAAAAAGAAGCAAATCTAAGATATGTACAAGAAACTAAAGATATTATGAGAAAAGACATAAAAGTTCAAAATAAAAATACGATCGCATTATTCGACACCGGAAGCAAATTTAATTTGGTTACACGTGATATTTATGAGTGTTTGAAAAATGTAGAACTTTTGAAGTCAAATATTTATCTAGTAGGTTTTGGACAAAATAAAGGTGAAAACAAAATAAAACCGTACGGAAAAATAAATGTTGAGTGTGTCATCGATAATCAAGACTTTAAACTAACCTTTTACATGGTGCCAACAAATTGCATTGACATTCCCATCATAATTGGTGAAGATATTTGTTACAAAGCTGAAATCAAAATTAATTCTACTGGTGTTTTTATTAAAAAGCAACAACATTACGAAAATGATAAAAGCGACGTAGCACAAAATTTGATGAGAATTGACGTAGAATGCCACACAGATGTAACGTTTGATATAGAAGAATCAGCAAGCATGCTAATTAAGGAGAAAGTGTATAAACTTATCAATGATTATAAACCTAAAAAATGTAAAACAACAAATGTACAAATGACAATTGTGCTTAAAGACGAAAACGCTATAGCTTCAAGACCGCATAGATTACCTATAAGTGAACGCTGTATTGTCGACAAGCAGGTGGATCAGTGGCTTAAAAATGGCATTATCGAA
Source organism: Teleopsis dalmanni (assembly GCF_002237135.1). Lineage (NCBI taxonomy): Eukaryota > Metazoa > Arthropoda > Insecta > Diptera > Diopsidae > Teleopsis > Teleopsis dalmanni. The sequence continues at coordinate 1,996 of NW_024032254.1, read as the reverse complement.
GTTTCTGACTCTGAGTTTAGCAGCCCTGTGGTGTTGGTGCGAAAGCGCGATGGAACACCAAGGTTATGCATCGATTATAGAAAAATCAACAAAGTTATATTTAAAGATAGATTCCCATTGCCACTTATTGAAGATCAGTTAGATCGATTACAAGACGCGAAAATATTCAGCACAATCGATTTGAAGAACGGATTTTTCCACGTTGACATTGCGGAATCAAGTCGAAAGTACACTTCATTTGTAACCCATAATGGACAGTATCAATTTCTGAAAGTTCCTTTTGGATTATCAAATTCACCTGGCGTTTTTCAACGACATGTAAATGCTATTTTTAGAGACTTGGCACGACGAGGCACTGCTTTACCTTACATAGACGACATTATCATTCCAGCAAGCAATGAAGAAGAAGCATATAATAATCTTGAAATGGTTTTTAATATATGCAAAGACTACGGGCTTGAAATAAACTTCAAAAAATGTCACTTTCTAAAGAAACGAGTTGAATTTCTGGGTCATGTGATCGAAAATCAAACGATCTCACCATCATCATCAAAAATTGAAGCGCTTATAAGATACAAAATGCCGCAAAATCTTAAATAACTTGAAAGCTTTCTCGGTCTAGCCGGATACTTCAGAAAGTTTGTGCCAAACTTTTCTTTGATTGTTAAACCGCTTAATGACTTGCGGAAAAGAGATAAAAAGTTTGAGATCAATAACGACACTGTTACATCATTTAATACAATTAAGAAAATGCTAAGCGGACGGCCTGTGTTAAGTATTTTCAATCCAAAATACAACACCGAGGTTCATACAGACGCATCTGCAAATGGCTATGGAGCCGTTTTGCTACAAAAGCTTCCCGAAGATGGACAACTACATCCAGTATATTACATGAGTAAAAAGACTACAGATGCCGAACGAAAATACTCCAGTTACGAGCTTGAAATTCTAGCTGTTATTGAAGCAATTAAGAAATTTCGTGTATACTTACTAGGCATACATTTTAAAATTGTTACGGACTGTAACTCTTTCACTAAAACGCTTGAAAAAAGAGATCTTTGTACACGAGTCGCTCGATGGGTGCTCCTATTACAAGAATATGATTACGAAGTTGAACATCGAAGCGGGTCGCGTATGAAACATGTAGACGCTCTTAGCCGATATGCTGTTTTATCCATAGAAGATGATTTACTAAGAAGGGTGCAAAAATGCCAAATGCAAGACGAAGAGTTAAATATAATTCGAGAAATGCTCAAAAAGGAAATGACGTATAAAAACTTTTTCTTGAAACGAGACGTGTTATTCAAGCTAATTAATAAAGACGAACTTCTTGTGATCCCAAGGAATATGCAGCGAGATATCATCAGAGAAGCACATGAACGAGGTCATTTTGCTGTGCGCAAAACCAAAGAAATAATTGAAAAAGATTACTACATTCCAAAACTAGAAGAAAAAATACAGAATCACATCTCAAATTGTATTCAATGCATCATTGTCAATCGTAAACGTGGCAAACAGGATGGATTGTTACATCCGCTTCCAAAAGAAGAAACCCCTTTTCACACCTACCACGTTGATCACCTTGGTCCACCTGAAATTACCAGTAAGCAGTATAAACACATTTTTGCAGTCATCGACGCATTCACGAAATTCTGTTGGCTATATCCGACGAAGTCAACAACAACTCAAGAAGTTCTGCAAAAACTCAAGCTTCAAAGTACGACATTTGGAAATCCTTATCGCATTATTTCCGACAGAGGCCCAGCATACAGTTCCGGAGAATTTCGTCAATACTGTGAACAACAAAATATACAGCATGTTTTAGGTATTACTGGCTTACCAAGACTAAATGGTCAAGTCGAGCGTTTAAATAGTATCATAATAGCAGTAATTTCAAAGCTGAGCTCTGACGATCCAAGTAAGTGGTGATGAGAAGTTATTAAAATCGAGTACCACATAAAAAAGTTAACAAAAACTACTTTTGAAGCATAATATA
>NW_024032253.1:0-11130 GCF_002237135.1 Teleopsis dalmanni | reverse complement strand
AATTTTTAATAAAATTACACAATTTTCTTAAAAAATAAAAATTCAGTGCAAAATTTCAATGAAATTTTTCCAATAAATTGCCTGATTAAAGGGTTACTTTGATAGAGTAAACCATGTGGTTTACCATATTCCTTAATTTAATTATATTTAATAAAATTAAACTATTTCTAAAAGAATCAAAATGTTTTGTGCTTCTTAAATTAAAACATATTTAAATAAAACTAATAAAAAAATAGGCTAATTAAGTTACTGGGTTCTTAATCCATTTATCCTTTTTTTTTAATTTTTATCAATTCATCTAAAATTTTATTTTTTTAATTATAATTATGGGAACAATAATTACTATACATATCTTCAAATTCATGACAAATAGCATGAATAGGATTAGAAATTAATCTACTAGCATTTATTCCTTTAATTATTTTTAAAAATAACTTAATATCTTCTGAAGCTTCTTTAAAATATTTGTTAATCCAAGCATTTAGATCCATTATTTTGTTATTTTCTATTATTTTAATTCTCAAAAATAAGAGTATTAATGAATCCTTAGAAAAAAATTATTTAATGATTCATTCTTCTTTACTAACACAAATAGCAGCCGCACCTCTCCATTTTTGATTTCCTAGAGTATCAGAAAGATTATCATGAATAAATTTAATTATTTTAATAACTTGAAAAAAACTTGCCCCTGTAAGTTTAACCTCATATATTAGAAATAATTTCTTAATAAGAACAAGAATCATTTTATCTGCTATTATTGGAGCTATTGGAGGTTTAAATCAAACTTCTTTACGAAAATTTGTAGTTTTTTCTTCCATTAATCAAATTAGATGAATATTAATTTCAATAAATTCTAATAACATAATATGATTAAATTATTTTTTATTTTATTGTTTTTTAGCAATTACATTAATATTCATATTTAATGTATATGAATTAACTCATATTAATCAACATTTTTTACTCTTTAGTAAAATAAAAGGTTTTAAATATTTAACTTTTATAAATATTTTATCTTTAGGAGGATTACCCCCCTTTTTAGGATTTTTACCAAAATGATGAGTTATTCAATACATTAATATTAATAATAGATTACTATTATTAATAATTCTTCTAATAACTTCATTAATTACTTTATTTTTTTATCTTCCTTTAACTTATTCAGCATTTATATTAAGTGTTGTTTTTGAATCAAAAATTTTATATTATAATTTAATTAGAAATAGGTTTAACTTTATTTATTTAACTATTTCATTTTTTTTTTAGATTTAGATTATTATTAGTTTCAATTTTTTACCTTTACTAAATAAAGGTTTTAAGTTAATAAAACTAGTAGCCTTCAAAGCTGAAAGTATGAAATAATTCTTAAGCCGTAGTATAATAAAATACACCGTTAGAATTGCAGTCTAAAATCATTTATTTGACTATAAAGGTAGCTACTGATTAAATAGAAATAATTCTTATGAATAAATTTACAGGCTATTCTATCACCTAAATTTCAGCCATTTAATCAGTCGCGACAATGGCTTTTTTCTACTAATCATAAAGATATTGGAACCCTTTATTTTATATTTGGTGCATGAGCCGGTATAGTGGGAACTTCTTTAAGAATTTTAATTCGAGCAGAATTAGGACATCCAGGAGCTTTAATTGGAGATGATCAAATTTACAATGTAATTGTTACAGCACACGCCTTCATTATAATTTTTTTTATAGTAATACCAATTATAATTGGTGGATTTGGAAACTGATTAGTACCTTTAATACTAGGAGCCCCAGATATAGCTTTTCCACGAATAAATAACATAAGATTTTGATTATTACCTCCTTCTTTAACTCTTCTCTTAATAAGAAGTATAGTTGAAAACGGAGCTGGAACAGGATGAACTGTTTATCCTCCCTTATCTTCTATTATTGCTCATGGAGGAGCTTCCGTTGATTTAGCTATTTTTTCACTTCATTTAGCAGGAATTTCTTCTATTCTAGAAGCTGCAAATTTTATTACTACTGTTATTAATATACGATCTTTAGGAATTACTTTTGATCGAATACCTTTATTTGTTTGATCTGTTGTAATTACTGCATTACTATTATTATTATCTTTACCTGTTTTAGCAGGTGCAATTACAATACTGTTAACTGACCGAAATATAAATACTTCATTTTTTGACCCTGCTGGTGGAGGAGACCCAATTTTATACCAACATTTATTTTGATTTTTTGGACATCCAGAAGTCTATATTTTAATTCTTCCAGGATTCGGAATAATTTCTCATATTATTAGACAAGAATCAGGAAAAAAGGAAACTTTTGGATCTTTAGGAATAATATATGCTATATTAGCTATTGGATTATTAGGATTTATTGTTTGAGCTCATCATATATTTACAGTAGGTATAGATGTTGACACCCGAGCCTATTTTACATCAGCAACAATAATTATTGCTGTTCCAACAGGAATTAAAATTTTTATTTGATTAGCTACAATTCATGGAACTCAATTGAATTGTTCTCCTACTACTATATGAGCTTTAGGATTTGTGTTTTTATTTACAGTTGGAGGATTAACAGGAGTAGTTCTAGCTAATTCTTCTGTTGATATTATTTTACATGATACTTATTATGTTGTAGCCCATTTTCATTATGTTTTATCAATAGGAGCTGTATTTGCTATTATAGCTGGATTTATTCATTGATATCCTTTATTTACAGGATTATATATAAATGCAAAACTTTTAAAAAGTCAATTTTTAATTATATTTGTTGGAGTAAATTTAACTTTTTTTCCACAACATTTTTTAGGATTAGCTGGTATACCTCGACGATACTCAGATTATCCAGATGCTTACACTATATGAAATATTATTTCAACAATTGGGTCTACAATTTCATTACTAAGAATTATTTTATTCCTATACATTATTTGAGAAAGCATAATTATAAATCGACAAATAATTTATTCAATTCAATTAAATTCTTCAATTGAATGATTTCAAAACTCTCCTCCTGCTGAACATAGATATTCAGAGTTACCATTATTAACTAATTTCTAATATGGCAGATTTAAGCAATGGATTTAAGCTTCATATATAAAGTATTTTACTTTTATTAGAAATTTCAACATGATCAAACTTAAACCTTCAAAATAGAGCTTCACCCTTAATAGAACAATTAACTTTTTTTCATGATCATACTTTAATAATTTTAGTTATAATTACTATCTTAGTTGGTTATTTAATATTTATATTATTTTTTAATAATTATACTAATCGAAATTTATTACATGGACAAACTATTGAAATTATTTGAACTATTTTACCTGCTATTATTTTGTTATTTATTGCTTTTCCTTCTTTACGATTATTATACCTATTAGATGAAATTAATGAACCTTTAGTTACATTAAAAACAATTGGTCACCAATGATATTGATCATATGAATATTCTGATTTTATAAATATTGAATTTGACTCTTATATAATCCCAACAAATGAATTAAATATTAATAATTTTCGACTATTAAATGTAGATAACCGAGTTATTCTACCTATAAATTCTCAAATTCGAATCCTAGTAACTGCTGCAGATGTAATTCATTCTTAAACAATTCCAGCTTTTGGTGTAAAAGTTGATGGGACACCAGGTCGTTTAAATCAAACTAATTTTTTTATAAATCGTTCTGGGCTATTTTATGGACAATGTTCTGAAATTTGTGGAGCTAATCATAGATTTATACCTATTGTAATTGAAAGTATCCCAACTAATTTTTTTATTAAATGAATCATAAATTATTCTAATTCATTAGATGACTGAAAGCAAGTACTGGTCTCTTAAACCATTTTATAGTAAATTAGCAATTACTTCTAATGAAAAAATTATTTAAATAAATAACATTAGTATGTCAAACTAAAATTATTAACCAATTAATATTTTTTAATTCCACAAATAGCTCCTATTAATTGATTAAGTTTATTTTTTTTATTTTTTATAATTTTTATTATTTTTAATATAATAAATTATTATTATATATTGCCTACCTCACCAAAATCATTAAGTTATAAAATAACAACAAAAATATTTAATTGAAAATGATAACAAATTTATTTTCTGTTTTTGACCCTTCTTCAAGTATTTTTAGTTTTTCTATTAATTGAATTAGAACTTTTTTAGGAATTGTTATAATTCCAATAATTTATTGATTAATTCCTTCTCGTTACAATATCCTATGAAATAATATTTTATTAACTCTTCATAAAGAATTTAAAACATTATTAGGTCCTACAGGAAAAAATGGATCTACATTAATTTTTATTTCTTTATTTACAATAATTTTATTTAATAATTTTATAGGATTATTTCCTTATATTTTTACTAGAACTAGTCATTTAACATTAACTTTATCCTTATCTTTAACATTATGAATTTCATTTATAATTTATGGTTGACTTAATCATACTCAACATATATTTGCTCATTTAGTCCCTCAAGGAACTCCCGCAATTTTAATACCATTTATAGTTTGTATTGAAACAATTAGAAATATTATTCGACCAGGAACTTTAACAGTTCGATTAACTGCTAATATAATTGCAGGACATTTATTATTAACTTTATTGGGTAATACAGGTCCATCCTTAACTTCATTAGTTTTATCAATTTTATTATTTAGACAAATTTTATTACTACTTTTAGAATCTGCTGTAGCTATTATTCAATCTTATGTATTTGCAGTATTAAGAACACTTTATTCCAGAGAAGTAAATTAATGTCAACTCATTCAAATCATCCATTTCATTTAGTAGATTATAGCCCTTGACCTTTAACAGGTGCAATTGGTGCAATAACAATTGTTTCAGGAATAATTAAATGATTCCATCAATATAATATATCATTATTTATTTTAGGAAACATTATTATTATTATTACTGTTTATCAATGATGACGAGATGTCTGCCGAGAAGGAACATATCAAGGCTTACACACATTTATAGTAACAACAGGATTACGATGAGAAATAATTTTATTTATTTTATCTGAAGTTTTATTTTTTGTTTCCTTTTTTTGAGCTTTTTTTCATAGAAGTTTATCTCCAACTATTGAATTAGGAGCTTCATGACCACCTATAGGAATTTCCCCTTTTAACCCATTTCAAATCCCATTATTAAATACAGCTATTTTATTAGCTTCAGGAGTTACTGTAACATGAGCTCATCATAGATTAATAGAAAATAACCATTCACAAACTTCTCAGGGATTATTTTTTACTATTTTATTAGGAATTTATTTTACAATTTTACAAGCTTATGAATATATCGAAGCACCATTTACAATTGCTGATTCTATCTATGGATCAACATTTTTTATAGCAACAGGATTTCATGGAATTCACGTTTTAATTGGAACAACTTTTTTATTAATTTGTTTAATTCGTCATTTAAATCATCATTTTTCTAAAAATCATCATTTTGGACTTGAAGCAGCTGCTTGATACTGACATTTTGTTGATATTGTTTGATTATTTCTTTATATTTCTATTTACTGATGAGGAGGATAATTAAATTTATTATTTATCTAAATAATATAAAAAGTATATATGACTTCCAATCATAAAGTCTATAAAACTATAGATTAGATAATTTTATTATTAACAGTTATAGCAATAATTATTTTCACAATTTGTTCTGTTGTAATATTTTTAGCCTCAATTTTATCAAAAAAAATACTTAATGATCGAGAAAAAAATTCCCCTTTTGAATGTGGATTCGATCCAAAATCTTCTTCACGAATTCCATTTTCAGTTCATTTTTTTTAATTACAATTATTTTTTAATTTTCGATGTTGAAATTGCATTAATTTTACCTATGATTATAATTTTAAATTTTTTAAATTTATTTATATGAAGAATAACTTCAATTATTTTTTTAATTATTCTATTAATTGGAGTATATCATGAATGAAATCAAGGTATATTAAATTGATCTAATTAAATAAAAAAATTATTTAAGGATTGTAGTTAAATTTAACATTTGATTTGCATTCAAAAAATATTATTTTATGTAATCTATCTTATAAAGAATATGAAGTGATACATCACATTTAGTTTCGACCTAAAAATTAGGTAAATTACCCTTATTCTTAATATTAATTGAAACCAAAATAGAGGTTTATTACTGTTAATAATAAAATTGAATAAAATTCCAATTAAAGAAATATGATGAACAAAAAAAAGTTGTTAACTTTTATTTTTAATGGTTAAATTCCATTTATATTTCTATATTTATTTATTAGTTTAACAAAAACATTACATTTTCATTGTAAAAATAAATATTTTTATTTATAAATTACTAATTTTAATTCATTAAATATTTAAAGATAATATAAATCTCCCTTACAACTTCAACGTAATACTCTAATTATAAGCTATTTAAATACCAAACAACAAAAAATATTAATACTAAAAAAAATAAACTTATTAATATTATAATTAAACTATTATTTTGCAAAATTTGGTTAAATTTTGAATAACCTAATAAATTTTTATATAAATAAAATCCTCCAAAAAATTCAGATCAACCCTGATCAAAACTTTTATATAACTTTTTACCTAAAAATAAAAAATTAAAAATTAACCCATATGTAACAATATTAGGTATAAATCACATTGAACCAAAAAATAAAGAAATAAAATAATTTTGTAAAGATTTATTGAAAAAATATAAAGAAATTTTTGAAATATAATACCCTATTAATCCTCCTAAAATACACACAATTAAAGTTAATATTTTTAATAAAAAAGGTAAACAAATTATTGAAGGAGTACCAAATAACAACCAATTTAAAAATCCTCCCCCAATAATTCTTATAAATAATAAACCAGATATCCCTTTTAATATAATTCAACGATTATCTCTTAATAAATTTAATCTATAAAAATTAAAATTTCCAACTAATGAATAATAAACTAAACGAATTGAGTATCTAACTGTTAACCCTGTAGAAAAGAAAAATAGAAAAAAAGAAAATATATCTATATATAATTACGCTAACATAAAAGTTTGTTACCCCGTTTTAATTGTGTTGCCGTTGACATATATGGATAAAATTTATACCGTTGGAAAGGTGAAGACGTGCAGAAGAGCACAACGTTATTTTTTGCATGTACGTTAACGGAAACACAGGTAAAAATGCGTTGGCGTAAATTTAGCGACTACAACAACAAAATACATGTGTTTTTCAAAGTTTTTTTTTGTGACGAATTGTTAATTGTTTACGGTGGATTTGTGTGTACGATTTTTTTCCATTTTTGGAAAAAAGTGGACTTTGTGTGTTTGGACTTTATGTGTTTGGACTTTGTGGATTCTGTTACAATCAGATTTTTAAAGCTCATTAAATTTCAAATATTGTTTGTGAATAAAAAAAACGCATTGAAGTGAAAATATCCTTTGATATCAATCGTTTTATTTGCATTGTGTGATAGTTAAATTTTAATTGTGATAAATTTTAATTTTGATAAATTTTAATTGTGATATATTTTAATTGTGAAATGTGGATAGTTAAGGTTAATGAGTTTGAAATTTTTAGATTTATTTCAAGTGTATTGTGTGATAGTTAAATTTTAATTGTGATGAATTTTAATTGTGAATTGTGTGATAGTTAAGGTTAATTAATTGGTTGAATCGACATTAACAACACTTCAATTCGAGAGATATTCATTTTGTACAATGAAAGAACATTATGATAGAGTATGCAATGCACAAAAAGAGATTTGTATGGCAATTATCGTGAATCGTGATACAGATATACGAAGATATAATATTTACGACTGTAGATGGTGAACCACCATTTGAGAGAAATATGATATCTTTTTTAAAAACAAATGGTGTAGTTAAGAATGTATTAGTATTAGATTCTGCTTTGGAACCATTGGCATATCCTTTACTATTCCCAAATGGAGATTTTGGTTGGCACGTTAATATATCGCATAACGTGCAACATAATTCTAATGGTAGGCAGATTCGAAATAAAGTTACAATGTTACAATTTGCATGCTTCAGTTTTGCAATAAGGGATCAATTTAGCTTTTTGCATAAATCGCAAAAACTATTTTTGCAATACATTGTTGATATGTATGTGAGAATAGAAGTATGTCGACTACATTTTATAAGACAGAATCAAGTAAATTTGAGGGCAGATGTGTATAACAATATTAGTGATTATTTGCAAACGAATCAAGTAGGAGATGGTAGCTTAGGTCGTAAAGTGATTTTGTCTTCATCCTTCACTGGGTCTCCGAGAAACATGTATCAAAATTACTTAGATGCAATGTCAATTGTTCAGTACTTCGGCAAGCCATCGCTTTTTGTTACAATGACTTGCAATCAGAATTGGGCGGAAATTGTATATAATATTGATCCTAATGAATCATCTCATTTCAGGCCTGAAATAGTTGTGCGTGTATTTAAATCGAAGTTAAAAGAACTCATTTCTGACATTTGGAATAAATATATTTTTGGCAAAGTTGAGGCTCTTATATATATGTACAATCGAATTTCAAAAAAGAGGTTTGCCTCATGCTCACATTTTGATAACTTTATGTGAAAATGACAAAATTGTCGGGCCGGCTGATATTGATAAAATAGTTTGTGCAGAGATACCGGATAAAAATTTGCAGCCAAAATTACATGAATTTGTTGTCAAACAACACCATGCGGTGTTTTGAATCCAAGCTCTGTATGTATGCAAGATGGAAAATATTCAAAACAATTTCCAAAGGATTTTGTACAATTAACGAAAGAATCAGTTAATGGTTATCCGTTGTATAGACGGCGCGATAATAATGTTTCCGTTGATGTTAGAGGAAAGTCTTTAGATAATCGTTATGTCGTTCCATACAACCCGTATTTGTTTGCAAAATATAATTGTCACATTAATGTCGAGGTGTGCACTTCCGTCAAAAGTATTAAGTACATATATAAATATGTATATAAGGGTTTTGATAGTGCAACTGTTTTAATTCAAAGTGAAAGCACAAACGAAAATGACTAACAAGTACAAGTTGAAGTAGATGACGTTAGAAATTTTTTGAATGGTCGATATGTGGGATCAACTGAGGCTATGTGGCGAATATATGAATTTCCTATGCATTTTCAGTCTCATATTATAATTCGTCTTGACATTCATTTGACACAAAGACAAAATATTATATTTCGCGAAGACCAAGAAAGACAAGCAGTAGAAAATCCTAAGCTTACGAAGCTATTAGCTTTCTTTCAATTGAATCAAAGTGATTCATCTGCTAATCAATATACGTATATAGAAATTTCATTGCATTATGTTTGGATTGATAGTAGAAAATCTTGGCAAAAAAGACAACGAGGAGGAGATAAAATTATTACTCGGTGTCTATATGGTGTCTCTCAAAGAAATTGAGCAATTCCATTTAAGATTACTTTTGTTGCATGTAAAAGGGCCAAAATCATATGAAGATGTGCGTACATTCAATGGAATTGTTTATAGGACATTTATCGAAGCATGTCATGCTAGGGTAATTGCGTCCAATTATAACGAGTGGAGAGTTTCTCTCAATGAAGCTAAGACATTTAACTCAGGAAAACAAATGTGTAATTTGTTTGCGATTAATTGTGCCTTCAATATTCCAGCAAATGCATTAGCGCTTTGGGTGGAATTTAGAGATCATTTAAGCGAAGATTTCGTTAGAGATGGTTGTAGTGTAGATGTTTCTTTTAATAGAGTATTATTGGAAATCGAGGATATTTTGTTAACACATAATGTTACATGTACGTCACTTGGTTTGCCTACACCTACAATAATGCCAGAATTTGCTGATCTCGATATTTTTGATCCTTTCGTAGAAGAATGTTTATTTAATGAGCTTTATGATTGCGCAAATAATGAACAGCGTGATACTATTGATAAAGTTATTCGTGAAGTTCAGTATTACGATACAGGATCAAATGTGTTTTGTTTGACAGCCCATGCAGGTTGTGGGAAAACATTCACACAAACGGCTATAATTTGTAAATTAAATTCCCTTAATCTTCGCTGTATTTCGTGTGCATTTAGTGGTATTGCTTCCACTTTATTGATTGGTGGAAAGACACTCCATAATGTTTTTAAACTGCCTATAAATCTGATGGAAAATACAGTTCCGAATATAAAAAAAGTAGTAGTTATGCCAGATTTATTAATTCGGCGGCATTATTTATAATAGCAGTAATGATTGCAAATTGTATTACGAGTTGGGCAGAATTCCCGTTTTTCAATCATATAACGTTAACTCAAAATATGAGAGCACTCCCCGAAGAGTTGGAATTCGTTCAATTTCTAAAGAGAATTGACAATGGTGAAGATTTAGTAGAAATTCCAGCAAATTTGATAGGTGTTGAATCTAACACAGTACATGATATTTTTGGAGATATTAATGAAACCATTTTATCAGATAGAATGTTGAAGTCAGTTGTGTTAGCTCCAACTAATGAAGATTGTGGACTTATCAATAACGATGTATTGAATCGCATCGCTGGTGAAGAAAAGGTTTACTACAGTTTTGACAGAATTATTTGCGAGGATAACAGTGAGGTGTGCAACTATCCAGTAGAATTTTTGAATACTTTGATTGTAAGTGGTTTGCCACCACATAAGTTGGAGCTCAAGATTAATGCGATAGTTTTGTTAATTCGAAATTTAAATACGAAGCAAGCATTAGTGAATGGGACGAGAATGCGAGTCAAAGCAATGCATAATAACACAATAGATTGTGAAGTACTCACTGGAGTTGCTCGCGGAAAACGTGTTTTGATTCCACGCATACACTTGACGTATTCAGGGACTGCACTGCCATTTAATTTTCAAAGAACACAGTTTCCACAGTCATCAGCGCATTTGCTATGACAATTAACAAATCCCAAGGACAGACATTTGATAGAGTTGGAATATTGTTGAGGAGACCTGTTTTTTCGCATGGTCAACTTTACGTTGCAGCCAGTTGAGTTAGATCATTTGACGGACTTAAATTTTAAGTCAGTAATGAAGGTGGACAAGGTCATTTGGCTAATGATGAAAGGGTTTTTACAAAAAATATTGTTTACACTGAAGTTTTGAGAACTTCGT
>NW_024032252.1:0-11142 GCF_002237135.1 Teleopsis dalmanni | reverse complement strand
GCCAACTAAGTAAGTGAGTAAACTTTTATGACAAAGAAACAGAATCGGTCAGACCAATGTTTTATTATTCTTTCCTTGTTAATTATTAAGAAGGAAAACATAATAAATAATTTTCAAAAGTAAAGAGTATTGATAACCCTTTTCATTGCACTGTAATAGACAGCTGTTAAGGCATAACCATATGATCACAAAATAAACACTACAAGGGTTAAAATAAATAGAAATGTAAAATAGTGTAAATAGGAGTGTAAAAAGTAGATCACAAGAAATTGACATTATTGCTATTTTATTTTTATATAAATATTTGGAATATTAGATATTATAAGAATATATAATTGTATAAGAAAAATAATTTTAAATGCATTAGTGGAACTTAATTTTTCAATAAAAAAAATATAAAATAAAATCAATTAAATATTTCCTACTTCACTATATTTCATTTAAGAAGTTTTAAAACTCCATTGCACAAATTAAAAAATTTTTCATTTTTATAAAGGAGTGAAAAATGCAATATAAAATAAAATAAAGTAACATTAAAAATAATGACAGTCTATCATGTGTTTTCATTGTTGCTCGCATCCCACATCACCATTTATGGGAGCACAAAACATAAAAAAAAAAGCAACTGACAAGAAGACCAATGACAAAAAAGAACATTATTGTATGTACCAAAAGCAAAACATGAGAAAAAGTGGCGTCACTTTCTTCCAGTGCTCGTTGGAATGGAATACTCATTCGAATACAGAAACAGAAACACCAAAAACATATGAAACGAATTGATAAAGGAAACGCGCAAGCAGAACAGGTATAAGCAGCAACCGCATGGAAATATGAGCGACACACAACACACCTTTCTGTACCTTGTTTTTGTGTACAATTTGTTTTGTGCACAATCAACGTAAAATCTGCATAACAAAGAAAGACAGTAAAATATTTTCCACATTCTTGAGTTTTGTCTTCAACTCCATACTCTTTTTAATTTACTCTTTTGCGTACAAGCAGTGCGAGAATAGACAAGAAATTTGTGTGTTCTGTAGCAATGCAGAACACACAGATGGTTTACCGCCAGGCTGCAGCAGCAGCAAACGAAGAGTATGTTCAAAAATACAATACCGAAACAAACAAACAAAAATCAATAATATGCAGTTTTAGTTGTTTTAAAACATAAAATTGTGTGAAATATTTTCTTAATTTAAGAACACATTTAATTAATTTTCAATCAACAAATACAAATAATAAAAATAACATAAAAAAATGTAAACTTACTGCAATTCATCATCCAATTCTTCGGCGCTGTTATAGTCAACGGTACACAATATGACTTCCTCGGTTTTTATGGTTACAGGAATAGACATTGTGTTTTATTTTAAACAATTAAATATATCCCCGCGAAATATTTAAATATACTTTATTTGATGTATTAAATTTTATATTATGTATTCACAAAAATAATTTAAATATACACATATATGTATATTGTAGAAAAAAAGAACAATATATTTATAAATTTAATAGAAAAAAAAACACGTGTTTTTATAAAAGTTGGTTACTTGCGTTATTTTTACGTTTTTATAGCAACTTTTAATTTGCATTCATAATATTTAATTAATTTTTTACTCAATATTTGAAAAATAATTTTTTTTTAAATAAAACTAACAAAAACAGAAATCAGCGGTAGAGCTATTATTTTCCATATGTTTTTGGCTTTATGCCTTTGAACAAATTTCACAAATTGTATGGTCACTTTTTTGTCTCACTGGCACATATGCGCAAGAATATGTACATACATATGTACATACCATGCAGCAGAAGCATGTATGAGAAAATAAAAAAAAAAATTGCTGTTTAACTTGCATTCTCACATTCGAAAAATATATAAATGAAAATTTTAATATTAATTTTTATTTATTAATAAACAAATTAAACTTGTATATTTATACTCCAAATATTACTTTTAATGTTCGAATGTTATAGAAACAAACTTTAATTGTATGAATTTTGTTATTTTCTGTACGTTTCTAGCAGTTTTATACACTGAACATACCGAAAAAAGAGTTTGTCAGCTGCAAGTTTTATTAGCGGCAAATTGCTATATATAATAAAATCACAAAATTTTAATTTTATTTTGGAATATAAAAACAATAATTATTGTTAAATAAAATCAAATTTATTTATGTTTTAACTATTTATTTTTAAATATTCACACACAATTTTCAATTTTCGCTGAAAATTTTTCCGTACACTACAGATCGCGACCGTATTGTTCAAACGCTGTAAACGTAATAAAACTGAAACACTGAGAAGTCGTGTATATAAATCAGTTTGTGTGGATTGTATTAGCAGACTTGTATGCAATACAATCCACAATGCTCTTCTCACCAATTGTTTAGTATAGTAACTGTATGATTTATATGCGTTCCTTCTCTTTCGAATAACAAATAAAATGTTATGCAGAAGTTTTACAGTTTATAAAATTGCACAATGAATGTGGATTGTGGAAATGCACTTTAATTGATATATTTTTCGGCTTATTAGTTTTTTTAAATATTTAAATTTTATATAACATGTATAAATATAAATTATTTAAATTATTTAAATTATTTAAATTATTTAAATTATTTAAATTATTTAAATAATTTTTTTTAAATTTTTTTACAATTTTATGAATTAAATCATTTTTAATTGCAGTTTATTAATATACGTAAATAGTAAAACCCGCAAAGCAGGAAAATGAATTTTTACTTAATAAAATTCAATTAACTCAAAAATATATTATATATTAATTATATATCAGCAAAACTAATGTAATAATTTAATAAAATTAAAAATTATAGCAATTTACATAGAAAATAACTTTCATATATAGAAAATAATTATTTTAAAGACATTTTTGACACTGATTTAAATGAATTTCTAGAGTATTCCGATGAATTTCGTCGAAATAAAAATTAAATGAACTCATAAAAGAATTTTTTAGCCGGTAAATTTGTGTAATTATTTACTATTATTAATTTATTAAGAAAAAAAAAATCTTTTTTTCTGCAAACTTAATCCTTAAATTAATTCGCAAATAATTTTATTATAAAAAAAGAATTCAATGAACCACTAAAAAGGTTTGATTCATGCATCAAATATATATGTATGTACTTTAGATAAAGTTTTTAAAGTCATTCTAAAATCAATTTTTTTTTTTTGCTAAGGAAGCTATGTAAATATATAATAATATTTTATAGTATATCTAGATATCGTATAGGCTAATGTGCTTCTGATGTCGCAATTTTTGGCTGCACGTTCAAAAATTTTGTTTTACATGCAGTTCATTTACATGTACATGCGTACATTTTTAAATGCATTGGATTTCAATAATTTACTGCAGGCTTTTAATTAACAAAGCATATAAGTTTTGATTTATTTTGTTTGAGGTAGCTCTGAAATTAACAAATAATAATTTAAGATTCAAAATAGTAATTCTTTGAGGAAATTGGCTACTTCTGCTAACAGAAAGGGAAGATAAAAAGAAAATTTGCAAACATCGCTTGCACAACAATTTTTGTTGAATGTTTTATATTTTTATTGTTTGCTTTATATGTTTATTGTTAATTTTATAATTGTATTGTTTGTTTATTATGTATTTTAATTGTATATTTAAAATTTTTATTGTAATTTTTATTTTTTTTGAATGTTTTATATGTTTATTGGTTGTTTTATATATTTATTGTGTATTTTATAATTCTATTGTTTGTTTATTGAGTGTTTTGTTTTTTAATTGTAATTTTAATATTTTTATTTTTTTGTTATGTTTCTTGCGTAGTAGTTGCTTTTATTATATATTTTTATTGTTGTATTTTATGATTTTATGATTTTATGATTTTATGCTTTTTTTAAGTATTTTATGTACGGATTTTATGGTTTATACGGATTTTATGGATTTATTACTTTCGTTATCGACAGTGTAAGTAACATCTAGATTATCGACGCTGTCGGTAATGATTGCTGAAACAGTAAAAGGAATTTTTATTTTATTCATAATTAACATATCGGTGCAGATTTTTTTTTAACAGTGTGAAGTATAAGAATTATAGCTGTAATGAAAATAGTGTTTGTGATCTGTTAGTTTAACATGTGTTGTTAGTAAATTGGAGCATTCGCAAGAAATTTTTATAAATAATAAATTTAATCCAGAGAACTTTTTTTCAAGTTCACGCACCAAAATAATTTGTATCTTTTGGAAAGTTTTTTGTTGTGGAATTGGTACATAAATTATAACAGCCTACAACAACAAAATAACAATATTAATGAAACTATGTTTAAAAAATGTGCATACCTTTTTAGTACCGAATTCAATTTCAAGGGCTCGAGTTATGTGCAAATCTCTCAAATAAGGTTTTAAGTCTACAACAACAAAATAACAATATTAATGAAACTATGTTTAAAAAATGTGCATCCAATTTGGCACAAATACATTTGCCTACGATCTCTGCTGGAAACACTAAATCTTCTAAAATAAAATACACAGCAGTTAAACTACGCGAACGGATTATTGCACCGTCTTGTTTTTACGAAAACTTTGTAGTTACTCGTTCACTATCTAAGTCTTTACGGTGCTGATATAAGTCTTCCTCTTAAAGTGGTCCTTGCAAACCCTTATGAAATATTTTCTCATTCCACCAGTTAATCCATCTCGAAATAATATAGCGGTTGAGTAGGGATTCTTGTAGCGTTCATTTTTCTTCATAGTCCCGATTCATCGTTAAAATTTCTTTTATTTTACAGTTACGTTTGATGTAATGATAAACAAAAAATGTAGTAATAATTCGAAGTTCAAGAAATGAAGAATAACCGAACACGAGCCCACTCAATATGGTAAAATGCAACAAAATTTTTTTAAATCGTGAATAAGTAAGTAGCAATGCAAATTTACAATATTTTCAAGTGTTTAACAACAAAACTTTAATAGGAACAAATGTACGGGTATTATGCGTACTCGTTCTCGTATTCGTACAACAGAAATTATTTTCAAATAATTCCTTATCCTTATGCAAATCATGCAAAATTGTTATATTATTCTGTTTAATGAATTATTATTATTAAGACATATTGAATTAATTGCTGCAAGTTAATTGCTACACTCATTAAATTTGATGAATGTTACCAATATATGAATAAGCTACAATTCAGTTTGAGCAATGAAGCGTAAACGAAACATTGGACCACTAATTTTAAACAGCAAAAAACACAAGTGCAAAAAAAGATTTAATGAAATAAGTGTTATTTAACACTTACTTTGTGCTCAATGGTCGTTTGTAGATTCTTATCCAAATGCACCTTTATATATAATTTGGGTGCCATCCAATTTGGCACGAATACGTTTGCCTACGATCTCTGCTGAAAACACTAAATCTTCTAAAATAAAATACACAGCAGTTAAACTACGCGAACGGATTATTGCACCGTCTTGTTTTTACGAAAACTTTGTAGTTACTCGTTCACTATCTAAGTCTTTACGGTGCTGATATAACTCTTCCTCTTCAAGTGGTCCTTGCAAACCCTTATGAAATATATTTCTCATCCACCAGAAACTCCATCTCGAAAATATATTAGCGGTTGAGTAGGGATTCTTTGGGCGTTCAATTTTTCTTCTAGTCCGATTGATGTTAAATTTCTTTATTTACAGTTACGTTTGATTATGATAAACCAAAAATGTAGTAATAAATTCGAAGTTCAAGAAATGAAGATAACCGACACGAGCACCACTCAAATATGGTAAATGCAACAAAAATTTCTTAAATCGTGAATAACAGTAAATAACAATGCAAAAAATTTACAATATTTTTTCAATGTTACAACAAAACTTTATAGACAATGTACGGTAATTATGCGTACTCGTTCTCGTATTCGTACAACAGAAATTATTTTCAAATAATTCCTTATCCTTATGCAAATCATGCAAAATTGTTATATTATTCTGTTTAATGAATTATTATTATTAAGACATATTGAATTAATTGCTGCAAGTTAATTGCTACACTCATTAAATTTGATGAATGTTACCAATATATGAATAAGCTACAATTCAGTTTGAGCAATGAAGCGTAAACGAAACATTGGACCACTAATTTTAAACAGCAAAAAACACAAGCGCAAAAAAAGATTTAATGAAATAAGTGTTATTTAACACTTACTTTGTGCTCAATGGTCGTTTGTAGATTCTTATCCAAATGCACCTTTATATATAATTTGGGTGCCATCCAATTTGGCACGAATACGTTTGCCTACGATCTCTGCTGGAAACACTAAATCTTCTAAAATAAAATACACAGCAGTTAAACTACGCGAACGGATTATTGCACCGTCTTGTTTTTTACGAAAACTTTGTAGTTACTCGTTCACTATCTAAGTCTTTACGGTGCTGATATAAGTCTTTCTCTTCAAGTGGTCCTTGCAAACCCTTATGAAATATTTTTCTCATCCACCAGAAACTCCATCTCGAAAATATATTAGCGGTTGAGTAGGGATTCTTTAGGCGTTCAATTTTTCTTCTAGTCCGATTCATGTTAAATTTATTTATTTACAGTTACGTTTGGTTATGATAAACCAAAAATGTAGTAATAAATTCGAAGTTCAAGAAATGAAGATAACCGACACGAGCACCACTCAATATGGTAAATGCAACAAAAATTTTTTAAATCGTGAATAACAGTAAATAGCAATGCAAAAAATTTACAACACTTTTTCAATGTTACAACAAAACTTTATAGACAATGTACGATAATCACGCGTACTCGTTCTCGTATTCGTACAACAGAAATTATTTTCAAATAATTCCTTATGCAAATCATGCAAAATTGTTATATTATTCTGTTTAATGAATTATTATTATTTAGACATATTGAATTAATTGCTGCAAGTTAATTGCTAGACTCATTAAATTTGATGAATGTTACCAATATATGAATGAGCTACAATTCAGTTTGAGCAATGAAGCGTAAACGAAACATTGGACCACTAATTTTAAACAGCAAAAACCACAAGTGCAAAAAAAAGATTTAATGAAATAAGTGTTATTTAACACTTACTTTGTGCTCAATGGTCGTTTGTAGATTCTTATCCAAATGCACCTTTATAATTTGGGTGCCATCCAATTTGGCACGAATACGTTTGCCTACGATCTCTGCTGGAAACACTAAATCTTCTAAAATAAAATACACAGCAGTTAAACTACGCGAACGGATTATTGCACCGTCTTGTTTTTACGAAAACTTTGTAGTTACTCGTTCACTATCTAAGTCTTTACGGTGCTGATATAAGTCTTCCTCTTCAAGTGGTCCTTGCAAACCCTTATGAAATATTTTTCTCATCCACCAGAAACTCCATCTCGAAAATATATTAGCGGTTGAGTAGGGATTCTTTGGGCGTTCAATTTTTCTTCTAGTCCGATTCATGTTAAATTTCTTTATTTACAGTTACGTTTGATTATGATAAACCAAAAATGTAGTAATAAATTCGAAGTTCAAGAAATGAAGATAACCGACACGAGCACCACTCAATATGGTAAATGCAACAAAAATTTTTTAAATCGTGAATAACAGTAAATAGCAATGCAAAAAATTTACAATATTTTTTCAATGTTACAACAAAACTTTATAGACAATGTACGGTAATTACGCGTACTCGTTCTCGTATTCGTACAACAGAAATTATTTTCAAATAATTCCTTATGCAAATCATGCAAAATTGTTATATTATTCTGTTTAATGAATTATTATTATTTAGACATATTGAATTAATTGCTGCAAGTTAATTGCTAGACTCATTAAATTTGATGAATGTTACCAATATATGAATGAGCTACAATTCAGTTTGAGCAATGAAGCGTAAACGAAACATTGGACCACTAATTTTAAACAGCAAAAACCACAAGTGCAAAAAAAAGATTTAATGAAATAAGTGTTATTTAACACTTACTTTGTGCTCAATGGTCGTTTGTAGATTCTTATCCAAATGCACCTTTATAATTTGGGTGCCATCCAATTTGGCACGAATACGTTTGCCTACGATCTCTGCTGGAAACACTAAATCTTCTAAAATAAAATACACAGCAGTTAAACTACGCGAACGGATTATTGCACCGTCTTGTTTTTACGAAAACTTTGTAGTTACTCGTTCACTATCTAAGTCTTTACGGTGCTGATATAACTCTTCCTCTTCAAGTGGTCCTTGCAAACCCTTATGAAATATATTTCTCATCCACCAGAAACTCCATCTCGAAAATATATTAGCGGTTGAGTAGGGATTCTTTGGGCGTTCAATTTTTCTTCTAGTCCGATTGATGTTAAATTTCTTTATTTACAGTTACGTTTGATTATGATAAACCAAAAATGTAGTAATAAATTCGAAGTTCAAGAAATGAAGATAACCGACACGAGCACCACTCAATATGGTAAATGCAACAAAAATTTTTTAAATCGTGAATAACAGTAAATAGCAATGCAAAAAATTTACAATACTTTTTCAATGTTACAACAAAACTTTATAGACAATGTACGGTAATTACGCGTACTCGTTCTCGTATTCGTACAACAGAAATTATTTTCAAATAATTCCTTATCCTTATGCAAATGATGCAAAATTGTTATATTATTCTGTTTAATGAATTATTATTATTTAGACATATTGAATTAAGAGAATGTTTTTATTTAATTTGTATGTTTCGTATTTTTTTTCATAGTAATGAGAAATTTTTATTGTGATCAGAATAAAAAAAACACTAAACAAAAACTAATGTTATACAAAATAGATAATAAAAAAAATAATTACTAAAGCTTTTACGCACGTGTGCAAATGTAAACAAAAGAAACTTTTAATAGATGTTAATGATTGGGTTTAATAAAACTAAAAACTTTTTTTAAATGTAATATACTCTTTAAACATTCTGCACATATTTAAGTATTTTGAGAAATGTGACAACATTGCATTTATGATGAAATCCATCAAATTATGTTTGTGTATGTTTATGAGAGAACAAATAGTAGAATGAATAAAAATTAAACAAGAAAATATATTTTCTACAGTATAAGGTAAATGCATACGTAGAAACACACATATATATGATACATATGCATACAGAGAAAAATCACGGAAAAGTAAATAAAGTTTCGGAAAGTATATCGAGCAAAAAAAACAAAAAAAAAACATTTAAAAATATTAGCTACAAAAAAAATAAATTTAAAAGCGACGACAAAAAATTAAATTATATTTTATAATCAAAACTAAGTTTTGTTTTATATTACGCGTACCTTATCTAAAAGTTGCAGAAAGTAATTTGGCTCCAGCCAGCAGCTTCAGCAAAAATTCACTCAAGTTGAGACGAAGAAGACGTAATAGCGCTGACGATTTACGAAGAAGACAACAAAAGCGAGGAACAGTTAAAACCTCATAAAAAAACAATATGAAAAACCGACAATATATAATCGAACGTACGAACGAAAGACAAGACGTCAAACTTTCTTTAGCTATTTTACTTGAGTTTATTTCTTTTAAATATTTTTTGCATTTACTTATTTATTAAATTTTTTTTAAATTCTGTTTTTAATAAACTTAGGAAAGTTAAAAATTTACCGAAACGTCTTGTTAAACACTTTAACGACGACGACGACGACGACGACGACGACGACATGGAATCAACCAGGCAAAATTTGTAGCAGATGTTTACTTGTTTCTCCTTTACTTGCTTTTATTTTTTATATTTTTTGCTTTTTCTTAATACAACAATATTTTAACTTTATAATTTTTTAAATAAGATTCGAACTTTTCGAACAAAAAAAAATTCCAGCACACGTTCACAATCGTAGCAAGTTAGAGGCAGACTGAAATATACGACTGCTTGTATCGGAGCAGAAGAGAAATATGAAATTTTTTTTTTGCACTACCGACAATAGAATTTAATGCGCTCTCATCGCTCTTTACACAGAATCTACACAATTTCAGCATCAGCAAAAATTCACTCAAGTTGAGACGAAGAAGACGTAATAGCTGACGAGTTACGAAGAAGACAACAAAAAAAAAAACAAAAAAATATAAAAAACAATATGAAAAACCGACAATATATAATCGAACGTACGAACGAAAGACAAGACGTCAAGCTTTCTTTAGCTATTTTACTTGAGTTTATTTCTTTTAAATATTTTTTGCATTTACTTATTTATTAAATTTTTTTTAAATTCTGTTTTTAATAAACTTAGGAAAGTTAAAAATTAACCGAAACGTCTTGTTAAACACTTCAACGACGACGACGACAATGAATCAACCAGGCAAAATTTGTAGCAAATGTTTACTTGTTTCTCCTTTACTTGCTTTTATTTTTTATATTTTTTGCTTTTTCACAATCGTAGCAAGTTAGAGGCAGACTGAAATATACGACTGCTTGTATCGGAGCAGAAGAGAAATATGAAATTTTTTTTGCACTACCGACAATAGAATTTAATGCGCTCTCATCGCTCTTTACACAGAATCTACACAATTTCACGCCCAACCAACCAACTAACCAACCACCTTATATGATTAATAATTTTGACCTTGGGCATTGAAAAATATATGCCGGTAGATTAAACGTAAAACTCTTTACGACAAAGATTTTATTTACAAACATATATACATACATGTGAACATATGTATATAAGCATACATATGTTTACTTGTGTATAAAGAAAGGTGATAAATTTTTGAAGATTATAAGCAAATATATATAAAAATATAAATTTGGAATATAAGAAAGATAAAATTTGATAAACTCCATCTCGAAAATATATTAGCGGTTGAGTAGGGATTCTTTAGGCGTTCAATTTTTCTTCTAGTCCGATTCATGTTAAATTTCTTTATTTACAGTTACGTTTGGTTATGATAAACCAAAAATGTAGTAATAAATTCGAAGTTAAAGAAATGAAGATAACCGACACGAGCACCACTCAATATGATAAATGCAACAAAAATTTTTTAAATCGTGAATAACAGTAAATAGCAATGCAAAAAATTTACAATATTTTTTCAATGTTATAACAAAACTTTATAGACAATGTACGGTAAAATTACGCGTACTCGTTCTCGTATTCGTACAACAGAAATTATTTTCAAATAATTCCTTAT
>NW_024032251.1:0-11145 GCF_002237135.1 Teleopsis dalmanni | reverse complement strand
TGTTAGTTACACCACTTATAACTCAAGAACGGCTGAACCGATTTAGCTGAAAATTGGCAGGGAGGTAGTTTAAGGCCAGGAATAGGATATAGGATACTTTTTATCCCGTTCGACAGCATTCCCGTGTGACTTGACATGAAACGTCAGTGGTGAGAAACGACAAAGTAGGTTTTGAAATTATCAAATTTTTGATATAAGAAAATATTTTATTAAAATTTAACAGATAGAAATATAACTTAGTTAATGTGTTTTTAAAAGTTGTATTAGATCAATATAAGTTTGTGTTGCAATAAATATCGTTTTTAATCAATAAAACTGCAAACTCAACAAAATAAATAATTAACAATTATAATGTATGGTATGGTTGAAAATTTGAGTTTTTAGTTTTTTAATTGACATGAAACGTCAGTGGTGAGAAACGACAAAGTAGGTTTTGAAATGATCAAATTTTTGATATAAGAAAATATTTTATTAAAAAAACTGCTTATTTATTGCCTTTAAGGCGGAACAGAGTTCGCCGGGTCATCTACTAGTTTAAAATATAGTGAAAAATAATAATCCACAAATCTGAGATCCATTAAAGCTAATAAAACCACTGAATGCCATTCTTTATAGTTAGAATAATCAAGTTTTAAAATTTTGTAGATAAAAATGGTGTTTTAAGCATTTAATTTTGAACCTTCAATTTGTAAACAAAAAACATATGATTTCCTTAATTTAGTGCAGTATAAACACTTTCGAAATTACCTTTATTTTATTTTTACGCAATTAAGGAAATTTGGCAGTCTAAACATAGTATAACATTATAAATATGATACAGAATTATTATATTTGTATATCGTACATCTTAATTATTTTAAAAAAGGTAGTTCTTTTTTTAACGTATTCCCCCCCTTTGGGTTTCGATATCGAGATATTACAGAAATTATTATGTCTATGATGTGAGAAGTGAGAACAAGTGAAAAGGATGTGAATTATTGACGTAGAAGGCTATGTGTTACAAAACTGACATCTGGATAAAAATCAAATGTCAAAAAGATGTTTATGTGTAAGGTGACTATGCCCGAGACGTAGGCGAATAAATTTGGAGTGCTGTACCCCTAACGTGTGGGGGGTATACCACCGGTTGCGTAATTATAAATGTTGTTTTTCTATACAGAAAATTTTTATGAAGGGGGTATCTTACTGCATTTATGACTGCACAGTCTGCTTTTTCTTTTCCCGTTATTAACTAATGACTGGGAACCTAGACAATAAGTAATTTTAGAAATTTAACAGAAATTATTTTTCTTGTGCTAGTTGCATAGTAGTTTATATTAAGAGAGTTACTAATTGTGCTTACTGAAATTAGGGAATCTGAACAATTGGAATAGTTTGTATTTTTATGTCTTACTAAGTTTAAGGCGTTAGAAATTGCTATAATTTCAGCAGAAAAACAGAGCTAAATGGCGAAAGGAGTGCCTGATTAATGACGGTGTTGGAAGAAGTAATATTAAAAGAGGTTAAGTAGTTCAAATTTGAATCAACAGTAAAGAGAAAGGTGTATAATAAAAGTGAAGTTTTAAGTTCCAAAAAAAATTTTTTGAAACTTCTCTGGTGAGGTAGAAGATTTATTATTTCAGAGATCGTGAAGACTGGTATTAATACTAGAGTAATTGAAATGGCATGGAGGAGTGTGTGTTAAATAACACCTATGATGAAACATAGTTTAAGATGTGGTGAAAGACTTGCCTTACTTTGTTTGACAATCAACTTCTTCAACTGAACTTCACATCGCTGAAATAAAGAAAAAATTGTCTGAAAATCTTTTTTTAAGTCTGAGAGAGGCAGTCACTTTCGTTAATACTGAAACGATTATTTGGCTATGTTGCGTCATCTTTCGATGCGTGCTGAAAGATCTGATAGGATGAATCCATTTTGACAAAATATTCATAAACCGTATTATAACTGGTTTTGAGATATGGACTTACGAGTCAAACATGCAAACCAGTCAACAAATTTCGGAATTATGATTTTCAATTGAGTCGTAACCGAATATTATCCAAGTGCTATGTGGCGATTGAGAGAATAAATTTCTCCAAAAAGACCAGATTTGTGGAAATAATATTCAAGAATTTTGCACATCATAGATCTTAGATCTATGACTTTCAAAGCCAATAGGATGCTCTTTCTTTTTTCGTTCATTTTTTTAGTTAAATTGCGGTGACTGGGTAAATCTGTTGCAAAAAATCTGTCCGATAACAGTGGATTCTATACAATACTACGTTACTGATTTTAGACGAAGGGTGTCAGATTCTGTATAAATATTTTGTCATAGAATGATTAATATATATTAGGTAATATTTAAAATATCAGACGTCACTAGCTGGTGTCGGTACACATTTATCTGTTAACACTGATCCGATTGACTTTAAGTTCAAAATAACATTAATATAAAAATACGTGAACTATCTGAAGAAGTACGCTTTATTACTATATAAAGTTTGCAGTTACTGTGCAGTTTACTGTGATTTATAAGAGATATATCTACTTCTTGAGACACATAAAGTGTATAGAATCTAAAGATGCTCTGTCAAACAAAATCACTTTATTATACTTCTTTTATAGTTTCATTACTTTCATATATAATTTTATATGTTAGAACACATTCCGGTGACACAACCATAATTTCCGATACTTGAAAAATAAAATCGGTAAGTGTAAATACTGAAAAAAATATTATTTTTATTGTTTTTTGCATGAAAGTTGATTTCAATTTCGTACGCACATCAAACGTATTAATAAATTTAATTATGAAACAGCGATTGAACTGTAGAGTGACGATAGTCAGCCGCAGGGGCAGCAGGCGCAACAGCGGCGGGCAACCAACTAGTGAATGACTTAAGCGTGCGTAAATAGTGAATGGACGGCCTAATAGCGGCAAATATGTTCACATTGCATGGCGATTGTAATTCAAAATATTTGTGTTTGTAATGATTATAGGCGATAGATAAAGTAGCGGCTCGAATGTGCGAAGCCAAAGCGGAAACTGTACAATTCCATGAGTATGAATGAATATTAGAATTTCGTAGAAATTTACTAAAACGTAATATAGTAATTATAAATAACATAAGTACAGCGTAGTTTATTTGTGGCGTTGGGATGGGTTCGGATTGGCTTGGATTGGATGGCAATGACTGATAACGAACTTAGCTACTTGTAGTGATTACAATAGGTTTGCTCATCCGTTTTGCTGCTCTTGTACCGTGTGTGATATGATTTGAATGTTGCCAATAGTAGCATATATGAAACAACAATTTCGTAATAGACCGGCAGTTCAAATACTAGAAGGCAGTTCAAATATAAAATAGGCAGACAAATGATAAGTACAAATGCTTATAATACATAATTTCCCATTTAATTATCAAAATGGAAATCCCCAACTTTTTTCTTGTATAATTCTAGCATTGGATTATGTTTGATAATAACTTAATAAATTTGGTTCATTTATTTTTTATTATATTTTTGTTCTAATTTCTTTCTTTTTTTCCTTTTTTTGTTGTTGAACTTTGTAAAAGTTTTTGTGAAAAAGGTCAAGTATTAATTTATATATCATTTACATTAAAAGTTGTAACACATTCACTTTCTGACGTCACCAATAAAACTTCTAATTGACAGGCAACGAATAATATGTCAAAATGTAATAAAATAACGAATAAGCCAGAAATGATTAGAATTGGCATTTGTGAAAGTAATTTGCTTAAGTATTTTCATATTTAATGCTAATACAAAAAAAAGGTACCAGGTATCTACTTACCCTCGCAGGTAGTTAAAGGCATGAAGGTGGTATTGATAACAGGAATTCTATAAAATTTTATTTTTTGCTCATATTTCTTTAATTAGTAATATAATTCTTACATACCTTTTTGTTGGCATATTCATTTGCATATTTTTATTTGGAATATCATTATATAATTAAAACGAATGGGATATATTTAAAAAAATAAATCCCATAAAGAAATTGGTGCCCCATTTTGCCGGCCCTTTCTTATCCCAAGATACACAATCAGGGGCATATACCCCCATTGCATAATTTTTACGGCTATATCAACCAGTTTTCTTATACGTCGCTCGGTTTCCGGCAACATTTTTTAATATAATCAAAACTATCAGCTTAAAATGGAATTTTCAAAAAAGAAACTGAAGTGAAGTGATGAAAATCTTTTTTTTAATGAATTTAGATATACTATGTTTTTAGTATATCTTGTCAAAATGACAAGCAAATGTAATGTGATTCAGATATTTTATTTTAAGCAGTGTTGCTTAGTAATAAATTTTAAAATTTGTACCTATTAGTAGTAAATATATATATTTTCGTGTGAATATGTAAGCATCTACACAAAAATAATTGCCTACTAAATTTAAGCTTAAAAAGCGACGTTCCAAAATAATAATAAAGGTAGGTAATTGGCCATTATATCTCTCAGTAATGCTTTATAATATGATTCTGGAGATACTATAAGTAATGATTCTCTGTGATATGACATTCTTTTTAACATGACTTTTATCATGACCAAAAAGAGCGTAAAATCCGTCATATGACTGTCTATATAATATAGCCTTTCTCTTAAGTTCATAAAGGTTTCGCCGGCACATTTATGGTAGATGTATGGGAGTAAATCATCTTCATTATTTGTATGGAAGCAAACCATTTTTATACTTATTTTGTCTTTGAGTAGTGTCTGAGTGAAGTTTTAAAATATTATAGTTATCATATCCAACGAAATTACTTTTGATAAAAGGTAATACATATGTGTATGAACTTCATGATTTTCGTTAAATAAAAATGCAGTCAGCACATAACTATTATAATTTGGGCTATCTTTGTCATATAATGTGAGAAAATTATTGTAAGGCACAGGGGCAATCTAGTATTCTTCTGGAATGAAACATATCCGCTTCTTACAAGAGCTTAAGTATTGCATTAAGGATATATTCTTTTGGTAAGGCTAAAGATACTAACAATATCAGTTATAATAAATATAGTTTAACATTTATGAACAATAGTATTTAATAAAAATTTTCTATGAAAAATTTTTAAGAGTTAACTTTTCAATTTTTTTTTTTAAGCCAAAGTCTGAACACAATAACCAAATAAATATTTGTTGTTATAAACAAATAAAAGTCCCTTTATCTATCTCTTTAAGTCAAGTCAATACTAATGTTTTCTTAAATCTTACGATCTAGCGGAAGAACATAAGAGTAGTCAAAAACGTGATCAAAGATTAGGAGCTAAAACGGTTTGAAATTTTTAATTAAATGAATATATTAGTCTTAATATTTGGTGGACTTGAACATAAGCTATTTGTGACACTATGCCCATTAATAATATACTATTGTATTCTGTTCTATCTATATATAACCGAAGAATTGGTCTCACTTTAGCTTTATTCAATAAAGTTTTAACCTTTTCTAATTTGAAGTTTGATCACTCAGATTCGTGGTTCAAAACGTTGTTGAAAATTCTATTTCTGTATTATATAACAGTTGAACATTTTCAAGGAATATGTAAGACTATGTCATACATAGTCTGTATTTATCGGTTTTTACATCTAAAGTTTGTTTAGAAAGCAGTGACCGGTTAACACTCCAATCATTGTTTTTTAATCTGATATATTTAGATTTAGTAGATGATCGGGAAGAAGAGAGCTTTCCAAATATACTTATGGCGTTTTCGATTGGTAAATAGTTTCATTACATATTATTTTTTTTTATTATTATTTTATTTTATTATTATCGTTAAATCTGGTAAAATGTATAACACTTGAGACTTTTTTATTACACTCCAGACATTTTATCAGAGTAGTAAGATTACCCTAAAATTAACAGCTGTTTTGTGTGATTTAATAGATAAACTGTGATTTGATTCGATATATGTATTTGTGAAAGATGTGAGTGTTTACTAACACTAACATAGAAATGTCAGATTACTTTAAAAATCTTCAATTGGATAACGAAATTTGACAGATCAAGAGTAAATCTAGATTAAATCCAGATTCATTAATCGGCAATAAAAATCTTCGAGTGGACAACATATTTTGACAGTTCAAGAGTAAATCTACATTGAGAAATATCAGATTACTCAGAAAATGTTCGATTTGGCAGATCAAGATTAAATCTAGATTAAATCCTGATCTACCAATCGAAAACGCTATTAGTCTGCTAAATCTTATTGCAGTACAGATGTGTGCCATTGCTTTACCATCCCTGTGCTAAAGAATTTCTCAATGGAGGTAAGTGCAGTTGATTTATGGAACCACAAACATGGAATTGCAACAGAAAACAATTCTGTTCAATTTTTTCAATTAAAATTTACACCAAAGTACTTTACAGTGAACCAACCAATTTTAATAGGCAAAATTATATTTTTTAATGTTTTCTTTCTTCAGCTTATGGTCTCATCTAGAGCAATAAAAATTTTTTTGGTAGTCATAAATTAATAAAAATTTCCAAATGAAAACGTAAAAAAATTTTAATTGCGCAGCATCTTGAAAAAAAATGCTTATTACTGATACCTCTGCCGTAGTCGATGACGTTGCACTCCGTCATGCGAGTAGTTGGTCGATGGTGGCATAAGGTGGCTCACGTTATAAGGGGGAAAATTAAAAATGAAGTTTTGAATGAGCGCACCCCCTAGGAATATGCCATTGGCCTTAAAAATGATATTCCCAAAGTTTTGGACCAATAGGATTAAAAATGACGTTGCGCCACTCGAGCAAAGTTGGGTTTTCAGTACAAAAAACAGAAATTTTTCAATTCAAGGTCACTTTTTATCTTTGTTACTTGTCTCAACAGTTATTAATATATACTCCATTGATAGATAATTAAAATATCTTTTTAATAAGATACTGATAAGCAAAATCGGTTAAAAATTATGCGCAAGACACAATAATTAGTTGAGCGACTGTGCTCTGTTTTCTATTTCATACCGTTTAGCTGGCATGCACAATGCAATCGCAAATGTTTACAAGAAACGGAAGAAACATAAATAAAAAATAAAAATAATACATTTCTACTTAATAATTTATATAGACATTTAAATAGAATTGAAAATGTAGTTAAAACAAGAATTTTTTCGTAAGAAAAAAGAAAATGGTCATACAGGGAGTATGACTGAAGTTAATATCCTTTTAGCAAACAAAGCAAGAGCGGCTAAAAATTTCATTGATTTTAATTGAAATGAATTCGATGAAGAAATTTGTCTCAAAATGGAAGCTGAATCTTTAGTCACAGTTCAACAAAATTGAGATAACGCAGACAGAACGATTGAATTTATTACACCTAGTTTAGTTTCCGCCCTTGACAAATGCAAGGTTTTGGATCGCTACGCTATACATATTTTGTAGTTGTAGGTATGGTTAGCTGTGGCGCCCAGGTGCCATCCAAGATTCTCGATTAATGGCGAAAACCATGTACTTACTAAAATTGTATATTTTAAGAGATCAATTTACATATAACTCGGATGATTAGTACGAGATATATACATTTTTATGGTGAGCATATGTGTGAAAATTTTAACCCACACTAGGTTAGGTTATGTTCGGAAGGCACGTGCTGACAGTTGTCAGGACTTCTACTCGGAGACATATATTGCCCATTGCCCTCAAAAAATTTTACCAGGAGATGGGGGTTGCTAACTTTTGTTATCCTTGTTAAACCATTTGGTTTTCCAGATGAAGTTGAGGAGATCTGATAAATTTGCTTTCGTTATCTCTTCCAAGCCAGTAAAATAAGGATCCCCAAGACATTAAAATAGCCTTGTTTGAAGTCCTGGACAGAGACACAGGAAGTGGTTGATAGATTTTACCTCCTCTTCATCTTGGCAACTTCTGCATAAACCACTTGTTGGAACTCGCCACCATTGGAACATAGGCGCAATGGCACAGTGCCCCTTTAGTACTCCAGAAAGCACACGAAATGCAGGTTTGCTGAAGCCTAAAAGCCTTTTCGTTTTATTTTTGTCCAACTTGGGCCATAAAATTCTAGCGACCTTACAGTCTTCGCAGTTAGTTTATAAATTGTTAGTCACCGTATTGATTTCCTCTATTATCCTAAACAGTTTACGTATCGGTGTGTATATTGAGAGGTCGGCCTCTCCGGTATGCAATTCAGAACCTCTTCTGATCATGTCATCTGCTAGTTCATTTCCTTCAATATTGCTATGTCCAAGTATTCGAAATGTACTAGGCCCAACAAAGAGAGACCTTATGATGTTTGATGCTCATCAGTGAATAGCGGCATTTTAATACTATCTTGGAATTTAGATTCTATTGCTTTCAGGGCGGCCTATCTACAAAAATCGTGATATTCGAAGGACGAATTGTACTTTGTTGTATAATGTTGACCACTTTTTCGATAGCATATATCTCGCCGTGAAAGACACTGTAAGTAACAGAGATTCGGTAGCACTGTCTTATCTGCATATCTTTCGAGAAGATTCCTGCTCCCGTACCACCTTCCATCTTTGAGCCATCTCTGGTTAGATAAAGAGTGGGAACCCGCTAATGAAGTAATTTTCCTCAAAGAACCTTATTGATTTCGTGACAGAAGAGATAACAAATTTTTTGGATCGTTTTTGCCTATCTAATAGTTGGAAACGCAAGATTATAGAGATGCACTTGAATTCTGTGCCAGACTTCATGTGGTAATGATTGTATAGAAAGAGGAATTAGGCTTATGATGGATTATAATTCGATTTTGACAAAATATGAGGAGAAGAAACAATATGTTCTGCAAGTAGTCGAATATTATCATAAAAATTATCCTTCACATAGTCAGATTTATATTATAAAACATAATAAACACAATATATTAATTACTGAAAAAAAGAGTTTTCTTGAAATTATAATTTTTTGTAAATAGTTAACTAAATTGAAGCATATACCTATTAAGTAATTGTGCATGCCAGCTAAAAGTTATGGAATAGAAAACAGAGCAACGTCGCTCAACTAATTATTGTGTTTTGCGCATAATTTTTAACCGATTTTGCTCATCAGTATCTTATTAAAAAGATATTTTAATTATCTATCAAATGAGTATATATTAATAACTGTTGAAATAAGATAAAAGATACAAAATGACATTGAAATGAAAAATTTCTGTTTTTTGTACTGAAAACCCAACTTTGCTCGAGTGGCGCAACGTCATTTTTAATCCTATTGGTCCAAAACTTTGGGAATATCATTTTTTTGGTAAATGGCATATTCCTAGGGGGTGCGCTCATTAAAAATCGCATTTTAGTTTTTCTGAGCCACCCTAATGGTGGCATTGCAATGTTGCAGGTACATTCAGTTCATTAGCAGAAAAGGAAAAGAACCAAACCAAATAAAAATAGTTTTTTCTACAAACTATACCAACATTGTCAAAAGCTTAAAAGCGCTATAATTTCACTATTTTACATTAAGGCTTTTCTTTTTATTCTTCTTAAAATGTTTTCTATGTATGTATGTGTGTGCATATATTTTCGCCGTATTTTTATTTTATTCATGTAACTTGCTGTTACTGTGGTTATTGTTGTATCTGTTGTGTTTGTTGTTGTTTATTCGTAATTCATTTTTTATTATTGCCGCTCACTCATGAGAGGCAACATTATAAAATCATCTTCAATGTAATTTTGTGCAACTACGCCGTAATAAATAAAATCAACAACAAAAAACATATGTAAAGAAAAAAAAAGAAATTGCTTTAATTTTGCTTTTATTATGGCTAAAACTGAAAAAAAGAAAAAAATGGTTTATGTATGGCTTTGGACATATTAAAAATATATTTAGTATTTACACAGAAGTCACTTGAGGAGGATAGTAAATAGAAAATAGAAAAAATGGTTTATTGGATATTTCTAAGCACAAGTTTTTTATTTTTTTGAAGTATGTGCAAAGCATCGAAAGCCACAGTGTGAGACTTGAACCCAATAAAACCACCTTTTAGGAATAAATGGAGAAGATTTCCATAGCATTGAGGAAATTTCATATTAGGAATCAGGGGAGAGAAATGTAAACAGATAGGCTTAATACCTAGCGGGCTCACGCTCTCCGAAGGCTCTTCAAAGTGCCTTGGTACATCCGCACAAACGACATGCTAAGAGACCTTAGAATAGACCCGATCAAAAAATATATATATGAAATATATATGAAGTTATATGCGAAAATTGACACGCTATCCTACTTACTACTATCTAATCTTAGAGTAATCACTCTCCGCACGGGGAGGTACGCAGATCTTAGATCAATAATCATGAATAATCATGAAGCTTATAGAATAATCATTAAGCTTATAGGCAATACAATAAATTAGTCCATGAGATGGGTGGGATCCTGTAGTACCCCCAGCTATCAAAGAGTAAAAGTACCCAGTTGCGCTGACTCGAAAAAAGGATCAACATAATATAACCTAGCGGGCTAGGTTCATCTAAACCAGAAAGCAGGAGCGTGAATTAGGGAGATAGAGTGATGGTGACGGGGGTAGGGTCAAAGCTCATACGCGTGGTTGAGACTAGCGATAAACTTTATGACTTGGCGCTCGAAAGCCTAGTTATAAAGGGGAATGGTGTGGTGATGTGTGGCAAGTATTATGGCGGGGAGGGGGTTGATTGTAGCGCAGGGTTTGGATGAAGTCTTCAGGGACGGTATTGTGAATGGATACTCCCGGAGGAAGCACAAGACCTAAAGTACAGCTTTTGTAATTTTTTTAGTGCCAAACTAATACAGTTCAGATGTTTTAAAAGCACATACTTAACCATACTATATATATATGGTGTATGTATATATCGTATTTAGTGCATTAATAAAAATAAAAACAGCTGTTAAACCACTAAAAATAAATGCATGTTTAAATGTTTCTGGAAAATTCATAATTATTGTTTTTTTATTTGTTGTTATTTACTTCATAGTGTTGTTGTCATATTCAGATTAAAGTTATAGTCTCGAAAATTTGTTTCATTTTTTGCATATATGTACAAGTAATATTACTCATCTACTAATTAGCACTACTAAAGTCCATTTTGATAATGAAACAAAAAATTATAATAAGAAAAACTGATGAATCAGATTTAGTTATAGTTGTGGTGAGTGTTTGTTCTAATTGTAATACAGCAAGTGTATATGTTGT
>NW_024032250.1:0-11150 GCF_002237135.1 Teleopsis dalmanni | reverse complement strand
CTTCTGAATAGTCGGAATAGTCGGTAGTTGCATGCAGCGAGAGATTTCAAGTTCATATCAATAATGATAATGATTATGTATAGACCGAATTAGAGAATTTTATTGCGTGTTCTTCACATATAAACTAAATACAATCAACACTTGTTATTAATATTATAAATTATTTAATATACATATGAAGCAATTCTTGGTTAATATCTATGAACCTGAGTTACTATCACTCTATTTAAAAAAACTCGCAGTCTTATAACGTTTAATTAATTTTAAAATAATTACAAATAGTCAAATGTTGGATTATATCGCTATCAAAGCAATACAATTATTAATGAATCCGAATTTAAATGATATCAGGTGTATATTTTATAAATTTTTCAGACAAGTTTGAACGTTGAGATTACGAAATATGAACTACGGTTATATCTCAATTGCAAACATAAACTCTGAATACTCAATAATCTTGCACAAAATCGTTTGAAAGATCTTTCCTATTCTGGAAGCGATCTTTTACCAGACTAAAAGCTCTTTTCTCAACTCACATCTAAAGACCAAATGAGGGATCCGCTATTGATCGCCTATTGATCAGATCCTTTGATTGTCAGCTAAGATTTTGTTTGTGTTTTTCGCGTATAAACTTTCTTTATATAAAATAAAATACATAAAAATTAAAATTAAAATTAATATTTAGTTAATTGAAATAGAACGATTTCTAACTTCATTTCTAATACGATGCAAACGTGAATTTATTAATATACTACACTATCTTTATAAAAACTTTAAAATACATATTTCATATATTTATATATAATATATATATTTTTCATGTAATTAAAATCTAGTATTTATTAATATTTATTTAACATTGATTTATTTATCTATTGATTTATATATATTTAAGCAATACATTTAAAACTAAATAATTTTTTTTTGCCAATGATGTGGTAAAGCAGCAGTTGCTGCTACAATTTCTTTCATGACATGAGTTAAGTTCATGAATTAAATTAATGGAGCATTCATCTGGCGGCTTTCCATCACATTTGTATTTAAATGCGATTGTTTACTTGCATGCGGTAGCGATAAGCAGCTGCTTTATTGCACCACGAAGGAAATAGAACAAAACAGCTTTCTACCATGAATTGCAAATGAGAAAACATTTTTGACACACTTTTGTGCCAGAATAGCTAAAATCTCACAAACGGTCTTTCGGTTGATCTTAGAAATATCGAAAGACTTTTTACGATCTTAGCCAGAATTGCCCTGTCTATATAAACTCAAAGGTGTGGAGATGGCATATGTGGCGGTGGCCGCCCCAGAAATGTGTCAATAATGTGTGTTCCAATAATAAACAGACAATAGGGTGGTTTTTACTTCTAGATGTGATAGATTTATAATAAAGGTATGGGCTTTTAATTATCCAGTTAGTCTTATGCAACAATTTATAGAACAAATTTTCAACATTCTTCAATATATTGTTATATTATTAAGAGATAAAAATAGATAAATATAATGGTATCTCTTATTATGTATATTTAAATAATAATAAATATTGTTTATGTATTTTATTGATTATTATAAATAATAAATAATTATTTATAAAAAT
This sequence comes from Teleopsis dalmanni, assembly GCF_002237135.1. Classification (NCBI taxonomy): domain Eukaryota; kingdom Metazoa; phylum Arthropoda; class Insecta; order Diptera; family Diopsidae; genus Teleopsis; species Teleopsis dalmanni. The sequence continues at coordinate 9,553 of NW_024032250.1, read as the reverse complement.
AATTTTTTTTTGTGTTTTATATTTAAAAATATGTCTTATGTCTTTATTAAATCGCTTTCAATTAAAGCCTAACAATAAGTTTTCAAGTTTTAGAATCTTAAAGACTAATAACATCACATCACAAATTATTTTATATAATCATACTGTAATGAAATATTTAATGATTTGTAAACTATTTTAAGGGGCCTCTGAGGGCTTATTTACCAGATATCACAGCGTTTAAGTTGAAGTTATCAGGGTCAGGGTGATCTTTAGGAAAACAGGATGGCGGGTCGATCATTCCGTTTCAGTTTATAAGAAGTACTCATATTAGCAAGAGGTCTAGCCAGCTAATTCACATGGTTTTCAAGATTTGAAATATGTTTCTACCTTATTCTCTCGAACTCGATTTTAACCATCGGAACTCTCAAATCGAAATGTATGTTTCCATTTTTGATATACTGTGGTAAACCAGTTAACAATTGTTAAATAATTTGTTAAGATAATTATACAGGGTGGTGTAAGGACGAAAATTTGAACCAATCAAGTATAAAACACAAAATTAAAAATATTTGATTTTTTCGTTATTATTGATTGGTTGTTTTCTTTCTTGTTATTTAACTTGGGCGGAAGAATAAGCTATAAACAAATTCTTAATGAACTACGTTTTTGAATATTTTGGTCATAATCAACAAATTTATTGTGACGACTCTGGTGAAGCTGAGGATACCTTATCGAAACATGTCGTCACATTGGTTCAATATATACTATTTAAGTTTAAGGAACGGAAAACAGACAAAATTGTAAAAAGATAAAATTTTTAAAATTCAATTTTTAATTTTAATTTAACATTCATTTTTAAATTTTGACATGATGGTTTTCACCGTTAACTACGGAAAATTTTTCTTAACACAAAAGATGATATTTGACGATTGGCGATGTTTGTAGAAGAGCATCATCTACTTTGCCTAATCGATCCAAGTTTCTGCAAAAAAAAAACGAACTTTCAGTTCGTTTTTGTCCAAACCAGACGCGATCGTGGACTAATATAAATCACTATACAGATTGGAGGACCGAAGAAAAAAATACATAAGTTCATAGTTGTTTTCGACCAAAATAAAAATACGATTATAACGTTAAATTTAGTTTTATTAATTTATTAATTTAAATTCAGTTATTTGGTATACCATAAAAATAAAATAATGGAGTTTTACGAGTACACCAAAACAAAATTTGAGTAATTGTAGTAGATTAAAAACACAAACATTAGCCGCGGGCCGCACAAGTATTAGCCGCAGGTCGTGCTTTGGACAGCCCTGATTTATATCATATATAACACACAACTAATATATTTATTGTGTCTGTTTTTACAATATATATCTTACAATATATATATTAGACAAACTTACAAAAAATGTATATACAAAACACTATAACAACGATTAAACTGAAACAAATTTAGAAAATATAGTTAAAATTATAAGTAAAAATATTTTGTGTCCAGATTATTAAGGTGATGTTTGTGATGCTTGTGTTCCGATAATAGAGATTGCAATAAAGATTGTATTGGAACATGGGACTACGACATACGATTATTTAAAATCCGCATAATCGAGAGCATACTGTATTGACTTTTAACTCCTCTTTATGAATATTGTAAATAAAAATATTATGAAAATGGAAATCCCAAATGTTTCTACTCATTTATTAATAAGTATCTTTTTTTTCATACTTAAGCCAAAAAAGTTTATATTTACAATAATTTTTTTTTTGTATTAGAAACAAATTGCAGCATTATTATTTTATAATTGTATATAAAATGGTTTTAATATATGAAAAACTGTCAGCAATAAAAGCTTACGAAAATGTGTTAAAGCGATTTTTAAAAATGGAGTACATATATACATATAAGTAAATATACATACAATATACATTATATTATTTAATATTTTTCATATTTTTGATTATATTGCTGACAAAAAAATATTTGGGGATCGCACATTGAATGAATTTTTATTACATTTAATTATACATATAATTTAAAAAACATTAAAAATTATTTTGCTAAGGCTGCATATAATATTTATGATTTGTGATTTAATCATGCGGAATGCGGTAAATTCATTCAATCACACAGTAAATAGAATATTTTGTCCATTCAATAGAACGGACAAAACCTTGATACTTAATAAATAAAATATCAATTAATGAAATTTAAACAATAATATTTTAGCGTCAAATTTAAAATGCGGAATAAATGTTTATTATTACCCTCAGAGAGTAACAGTCTTCGCATTTAGTTTCCGTAAAAATTACTAACTAAGAATAAAATAAGGAAAGTATTAATAGATCGTGAGAAAATTAAAGGTTTTCTTTGTAAATAATTGTTATCAGTTATAACTTAATAAAATATATAAACAATTTCAGGAAAGCATTCTTAAAATTTTTTATTAAAATATTTCAATCAGACAATGAAAATAAATTCTATTTTATATACAATAACTCCAGCTTACCAAAAGCTGAATTTAATTACAAATAACTATTTCCACTAAAAATTATTTATAATAATACTCTATATTGCACAAAAAAAAAAATAATTTTTCAATAAAACAATAGATCCTTAAAGACATTAGAAATATTAAATATTTTAATTTTATTCTGATATCATACTCACAAAGTATTTCACTTGTTCGATTCGAACAATTTTTTTATTTTTTATATAGGGGATACCCTACTTTACATATAATTTTATTGAATACATTATTTTATAATGCATGCTACAGAGAAATAGTGTTCAGCTAAGGATAGTGAATAGTTTATTGGATAACTATGTGAATATATTCTTTATTTTTTGATTAATCGAGTTATACATCACAGCAAAACAAAAATAAAAACGTAAGCAGTGAATAGAAGTACTAAAATAGTAAGACTAAATAGTAGGAAAATAGTACTAATAGTACTAAAATAGTAAGAAAATAAATATTGAAAGAAAATTACTTAAATTGAGGAAATGGTGCGAAATTTTATCTGTTGAAATTTTCCTCTAAAACTTATTCAATATTATGACATAATTGAAACAGTTTCATAGTGTCTGAATAGTAGTATTATAGAGTATCTGAAATTAAATAGAAATTTATTTTTATATGTCCGAACAATTTTTATTGTAAACTATGTAAACACAGACCATTTGCATTATATATAAAAATATATAATATCAGTGATGTTTCAGGAAGTCAATTTGTAAACAAACAAACGCGTCTTTACATATTCCAAATTGTTGTCTGGTCTGTGAAGGACTAATAATGTAGGGGTCCGTCGCCAAAATATTTTGAATATTGGTTACGTTTTGTAAAAAAAGAATTTTCTTAATGTATAAAAGAAAATTCCAAAATTACTACACAGCTAAAATACAAACATCATTTGATAGATTTCATTTGCGAATTTTGAAAGGAAACATGCAGTATCACAAATTTTCAAGACCTCTTTATATAAATCAGAATATATATATATATGTAATATACAATATGATATATACACAAAAATATTATATATAAAAATATTTGCATTCAAATTAAAAATATTTATTTTTAGTCTTACTATTTCGAATATTCAATTTTTTTTTATTAACATCTGAAACCTTAAGTTTTAAAAGCCGTCAGCAATATATTGTTGTAAATATTGCAATATGTTGTTTATATTAAAATTATAGAGTCAAGAGTATTATTGTCAAATGACAAGATGACAAGACATGATAAGCTCGCTTAAAAATTTTGAAATGACCACACAAAAAATTACATCTCATCTGCGCCTTGTAGAGAACTGGTTGACTAAATGAAGTATAAAAGTTAATAAATTCAAAATGGTTCATATAACATTCACATTATTCACATTAAGAGAGCAAATATCCTCTAATTAAACTCAATAACATTTCAATTCCACAAGCAAAAGCTGCATAGTATCTGGGTATCCATACTAACATAAGTTGGATGTGGAACAAACATGTAGAGAGAAAAAAAGGCAGCTAGAAATTGCTTTAAAAGTTAAGTTTTAAAAATAAAGTTCTTATGTACATCCCTATTTACTTATAGTCCTCAGAGTTTTTCCATAAATTTTAAAAAAATTTTAAGAGTGCGAAACTATGTATATCGTTTGAATAATCATCCGAGCCTCATGGTACATAAAAGACTGAAAAACTCAAAAATATCTAAACATGCTGAACATGTCAATTAGTTAAGGATGCTGGAGTTCAGTTATAAAGCTTTTTTCAATAACCCAAATCTGTTTTCAACTTCAAAAACTTTGCTTTTGAATCGTTATTGAATCGTTATTGCCCTGCTGACTTTAAATTAAAATTTTAAATTAGCTTAGATTTCAATTTTATAATTAATTTTTTGAACACTAAAGATAGTCTACGAAGAAGACTTATATATATCTGTATATATCTGTATATATCTGTAATATAAATAATTTTTTATAAAAATTAAAATACAATTAAATATTTAACACAAATTTATAAGTGTACTGGACCTAAGCCCAGTATTAATAAAAAACTCGTGTTTATATTGGTGGTTATGACAATTTATTAATAACAATATATCAATAACATTATAGATAAATAATATTTAATTTTTAAAATATAAGAATTTATTGTTCATTTCTTTTATAAAAAAGATTGGTAAAAATTAAAGTAAAAATTAAGTAATTAAAGAAAAATTGAGATAATTGTACTCAATTTATTAAACGGTAAAAGGAATATATATTTAAAAAATTTAAGTTTAACTTGTAGATGAAAAATGTTAATCACGAAATCATAAGGAAATTTTCATATAAAATATGAAATATATAAATATTTTTTTCATTTAAGCTTATAACTATAATTACATGCACACTGTTTCTCAGCTCTACCCAAGATTTATTTATGGCGTAGATATATTTACTTTATAATTATTAGACCCTTTAATTATTTCTTGCACTTCCTTGTCTGTATTCTGGAATAGGATTCCCTAATTCGGTCCATCACGGCACTTTCTTTTTCTAAAAAGTGGTTTTGGGAGTTCAAGTCTCACGTTGTAGCTTTCGATGATTCCACCTAGCTCTTAAAAAAATATAACTTTTTGTAGCTTAAGTTTCATACAATAGTAGTTCAACTTTTAGTGAAAATTAAACTAAAGAACTAGAAATGATCGAAGTTTTAGCAATAATCCTTTTCATTTAAAAGGAGCGTGCCCGCGTGCCCCGCCTGCCCCTGGGAGCGAGTACACAAGGCAACATGTCTGATTGCATTTAACATGGAAAATACCAGCGCAATCCTTGTTGTCCATAATTCAAGTTGTTGCACAGCCTCCTCGTGGCACCCCTGGATAGTTACCTGGCGCCCGCTGGGTAATGAACTAATAGTGCGTACGGCGAGTCTCATCCCCAGGACTTTAAATTTGGGTTGTGCGCAGGGTTTGGTTCCCGTCACGTAAAATCAGCCACCAATGAAGGAGGCAAGAGTGCCTCGGAACTGGAAACCGAAAATCATTGTATAGTAAATTTTTTAAGCTTTTCATTGGACAAATAAAAGTATATTATCAAAAAATTAATATTCAGTTAAAAGTCCTATATTGTGACATTAAAATTATTGTGACATTGTGACATTTTAAATATAAATTAAATACCACAATTAATACAAGTCAATCAAACCTATGCATTTTTAAATATTTAAAAGAGGATTTTTTTTATGTAGCCAATATAAACGTTTTTAATTCACTACTCATTAAAGTCGTTAAAGTTCATAATATTCTTTCATTACATTTATCCAATGTCTTTGCAATAATCAATTAGTTATAGCTTTACACAATTACACAATTTCTTTATCCAAATAAATTCTGGAAAAACAAATATATCATTATTGTTTTCAAAGAAATTTATAATATTTATTTGAAATGTGCTATGCATTTCTATTTATTGCAATATTTACATTTAATTGCGTGGAACACATTTCATTCAACAGGGTCGCCTTTCCTTAAGATCTGGTTTATTTCATTGAAAATTTGCAAAAAATACATTAATTTTTTCATTCTTTTTTAGAATCAATTAAGCATAATACAATCTATTTTGTTTGACGATATATGAGATAGAAATCGGTATGTTAATATATAACAAGCGCTTCTCTTACAGTGGCATAACATACCACATTACTACAGTATAGTATTGTAGTGCGAAGGGTATGGAGAGTGCTTGCCAGCAGGTAGGGAACTAACTGCATATTATTAAATAATTTTGTATGTGAGTATAAGTGATAGAACACGGAATTTTAAATACTGAAGATTAAATAAATAAATATAATTATTACTACATAAATGAGTTACTAGATGTTCTTCATATGTTATACTATTTCGCTGGAAACAATGAGTAATATATATGAATATTCTTATATTTATTTCCGGCATCAATATCTTTAAATATTTATTTACTCTATTTATTATTATTTATATATAATTTATTACGTTCCTACACTTTTCGGTACATTATCGGTGCGTGCACCGTGCTGCTTAAAAAATATTTCGTAATTGCTAAAAATATTCTATTTCACACTTTGAATTCTATGACGCCAGCAACTTTTCGATTTCCAAATAATTGAGCAAATTTCTGAAAATAATTTTCCACATTTATCTGTAATTACAATGCATGCGAGCAAAACAATACTAAAAACAATAAAATTCCACTTTTAACCTTGATCGTAATCAATATGCTAATTAAAGCACAATTTTCGTATAGAAAATATCTCTCTCACAATGTACACATTTGGTCTGAGCTTCGTTAGCAAGGACACCATTTGAGTGAAACAACATTTATTACATGCACACCTTCTGGGAAAAGATGCTGTGGAATGCATTCCTGTTGCAACAGAAGCTTTTACTTCTTCAATGGATTTTTTGAAATTCTTGCGTTATAATATAATATATAATGTAGTCTTACATCGTTGATCTCTGCTCTGTAGTGATGATGTGATATGAAAATAATATTCAGAATAAATTCATTAAACTCTCTGGCTTTGACTGCTGGACCCATAAGTTGAAAAATTTTCACACTACATCATTCTATGACTCAAATAAAGCTAAAAATAACTCATATTTCACTTAGTAAAAGTCAAGCCTCAGGAAGATAACCTATAATCTCTTTTTTTTGGGTAATTGCTGTCTGTTTATAAGCCAATTTTGAAAAACACTACATCTATGTGGTTGGATATGCCGATAATGAAAAGATATTTCTATCAGGTTCATTGCAATGAAGTCGTCAAAGAAATTGAATAAGGGTTCTGCAGCCTTGGGTATTATATTCAAGAACTTTATTAGCGATATCTTAAGTTTGTCTTCAAAAAATGTGACCAAGTAACTGATATTTTCGAGTCATTATCTCCTGAGTGATTGAAGTTGATTTCGAAGAATTTCAGAGAATGTAAAAATTATACAGCAAAACCAGTAGGTAGACGATGCTTTACATTCCACATATTTATGTATAACTACTTCTGGGTTTAAAATTGTGGTCGTTCCTACACAAAAACACCCGTATATAAAAACTTGTAAGACTTAAGTTTGTCACATGCTTTATCTTAAACATATGTATGTAGTTCGTCATATAGTCATATATATATATATATATTATATATTAGCATAAATAATTTTAATTGACCTACAATTAAAAGCTGAACTATGGTGCGCTGGTATAAGACTCAGATCAAATAGGTTTCAGCCATACCATATAATCACAGATGTAGACTAATTTTAACCAGAAACTCTACATTTTATTTCTTTTAGAACGTATTGGAAAGTTAATTGATTGAAATCAATCATTCCTGACACGTTTCTGTCCGTCAGTTCTCATAGCTGGTTTTGTTTTATATAGTCCGTTAAAAAATTTTTATGTACGCTAGAGATGTGAGCGTAACCTACATTTCAGGTCTCACGCTTGATTGATTGTGTAAACATAAACCTTGACAATCTACATCTATACCCATGGAAGACCTGAATATTTCGGTCCTACTTCAAAATATACTATTGGTTTCAGGACTCGTAGACTACCTGAATGTTAAAGTGACATATATATAATTTTTTATAATTAAAAATGGTTCACACGTTTGAAACTTCTATTTCGTCGAATTTTACATATTTTTGCTCACTCTGCAATTAGTGAAGGATTGTTCGCAACTACTGGCCGTATCATTATAAAAAGAAAAATCTGAATAATACCGAACATGCGGACCAGATTTTATTGTTAAATAAAAATATACAAATAAATTTTTATTATAAGGATTGAAATATGAAAAATAAGTATATTTTTTTTAATAAAACGGGTGTAAAAATGCTGAAATCAGCAAAAAGTTTTTCTTAAATTTGTTGGATTGAAACAGAATTGCAAAGCCGTGAGTATATGCATTCGGATGCCCATCTTTAATGTGAACCCAACAAAACTTTGCAGGCTGTAATATTATTTCGTTTATGAGAAGGAAAAAAATAAGATCAATAATATTTTATTGATTAAAGAAACATAATAATAAGGTCCTGAAATATTATGGTCTATAAAAAGTTTTCCGGATTTGTATTGAGTTACGAAAACAATTAATATGTTTATAAATAAATTTCATTTTTATTTAAAAACTTATATTATATAAAAACAAACTTTAGTAGTTTTTGTTTTCTTTTTGATAAAATCTCTAATTCAATACAACACATTTTCCCCTAACTTATGTAAATAGTGCATTGCGTATACATAGGTGGGTATCACCTTTTTATTTGAATACAGTTTTTGTCCACAAACCAATTTATACAACTTATAATCCAATGAAGATTTTCTTTTATTTATTTTTTTAAGATATTCTCTGTTATAATCTACCAATACGAAACACAATTTATGAATATTAGTTATAGCTACTACCAAAATGTTAGCCGGTATATTGTTTTGGTAAAACAAAACTTTTTCATGTCCAAATTAAGATATAATTGAGTAATTTTGACATTATTACAGTAATATTGTATATTTTGTTTCAATATAATCAATTATATAATTATTTTTTAATCTCATCAAATTTCTCTATTATAAATTTATTTTATAATTGTATGATTTTTTTTTCACTTCGTTATTGTGCCTTTATTTATAAAGAAGAAGCAAATTTATTATCAAAAAAAGAAAATGTCATATTTTAACATAGTGCCAACGATTTTCCCAAGATTTACTATATTATAAATAAAAATTTATATCAAAAGTACTATAAATTTCACTTATTTTCATTTAAATAAATAATGTTATTCTTAACTTAGCACTTGATATTGTAAAACTATGTTCCGACACACCTTAATTCCGCAAAAATCTTAATTAGTAAGATAAGATCTTAAGAATAAGATAAATTTTAAGCAAAAGATAAAGTTGACAACGAAAAAGTGACATTTTTTTAAATAAATGTCAATGACAGTTTTTAAATTTAAATATAGAGAAAGAACTGTAACTGTTATTAATTTAAAATAGAGTGAAAAATAATAATTCATTTACCTGAAATCCACTAAAGCTAATGAAACTACTGAATGCCATCCTT
>NW_024032249.1:0-11153 GCF_002237135.1 Teleopsis dalmanni | reverse complement strand
TACTTGCAGTCTCAAAAATAATTATTTACGAATAATTAATAAGAATTATTTCCAAGACCACTGATGAAGGGTATTTGGCAATACTCGAAACAGCTGTATGGTCAGCCAAAAATTCAATTAATTAAAATAATTTAAAAAATAAATTTTTGTTGTTGTTTCACTTCTGTTCGAAAACCTCTTTATATATAATTTTAAAAAATTAAATTAAAAATAATTTTAGTTTTGAGAACTTATATAAGAAATTATGTTTAATTCTAAGAAACATGAAATATTTATATAACAAAATCACTCATCACCTCAACTTTTTCAGTTTTGATTATTCTATTGTACTCTGTACTTGCTCCACTGTTGTTATGACGCTGTAGAAAACAAATCGAAATGCAGTATAAAAACCTGAGCGTAGATAGCAACAATACGCTGAGAGGACCTAGCCGGAATTGGAACACGAAATATTTCTCAGTTTATTAATTTGTCAAAATTAGCCAAATTTAAGTTTCTTTACCAAATAAGAAATACGATTTAGATAGTAAATTCAATAATATTTCATTTGGTATATACCTCATAACTGTATGTTGCGTAATAGCAGACATATTCAGAAAATAAAAGAATCAAATTTTTTGAAAAAACTGACTTTACTTAAAAAATTATTAAAAAAACAACCAGTGACCGCAGAGACATGCAGAGAATATTCATCTAAAAGACAATAAAACAAGCTTTCAATTAAAGCAAAAATTATATTGTACGAGCAGAATTTTTAAAAAATCGCATTAAATCTTGATATCGAAATTGCTTTAATATCATCCAAATCAAAAAACTAAAAATGAGGTCTGTTCAAATATACATCAGAAAACATAATTTTAGAACCTCAATAACATATTTCAATTTTATCATAAAAAATTGATTAAAAATAGCTTTTATTTTAGCTTACTTTACTGTAATCATTATATCCTCGTGAACAAAAATGGCAGAGAAATGGCATTAATTTTTTTCTACAGACAAGAAAATTTCCATTTGAAAAAGTCAAAAACCATAAAAATCGTATACACAGTTGTCCATTTTTTACCATAAATCCAATTATTTGAAAAATAACCTCCACCCTCAGCGCCAAATACGAAGCAAACTCATAGCAGACGAGTCAGCGCCATCTAAATTTCAAGTATAAATATTATGTTTGTGTTTTTTTACGCAAGTATTGCGAATGAAAGAATTAATGAAAAATTGAAAAGAAAAAGGGACTTTCTTATCTAAAAATATTAATTTAAAAAAAAACTACAATGAAGATCCAAATGCACACGAAAACCTTAAAAGACAATAAAACACGCTTTCAGTTGCAACATAAATCAAAAAGATAGATTTTGTCTTCACCACAGAAAATTAAATCAAAAATGAAAAATATTATTTCTTTTAAAACACTTATTTTTCAAAAAATGAAGATAAGAAATGTTAAGATATGTATTAAAATGCATAATTGTAAAATATCAACATAATTTTTCAATTATATCATAGAAATTTCATTAAAAATAAAGAATTTTTTTTAGTTCATACATTTATATTCCGAAATAAATTTTTGTGCAAAAAAGGCAGAGAAATCACCTATACATCTTCATAAAGATGAAGAATTTTACCTTTTCAAAAAGCTAAAAGTGTTAAAAATCGTACGTACAGTTTTTTGTATTCATTTTTTAAAAATTTGTCTATTTTTTACTAAAAAATTCAATTTATTTAATAAATAAATTATGTCACAGCGCCAAAAGCGGAATAAAATCAAAGTAGATGGGTTGATTAATCTATATTTTGAGAGGGAAGATAAATAAATAGATATTTAATAACATGGTATTTATTAACATACTTCATAATATCATGGATAGTACAGGTCATAGTACTATCTTCACTGCCATACATATTAATACCATTTGCACTAACAACAACTATAGTTCGGCTACTGCCGGTGTTTACTCACCTCATAATAGGCAAAACTCATATCAAAATACATATATGAGACTAGTATAAAATTTCATCAAAAATCAAATTTATAATAATTTGGAAAAAGTTGTGCATGGCTTGCACACAAAGTCAATCATATATTTTAGAAAAAGTGTATACAAAAAGCAAAGACTATTTCTTTGAATTTGTGTGTCCATTCAAAACTAAACAATACTTCTTCGTGTTTAACTACTATTGAACGCCCTTTCCTCTCTATTTCCTCTTAATCCAAAAGAAACCAAATTTTGTAAATATCCAAACAAAAATTTGCACTTCACTGATTGCCCTTTCGTGTTAATGCAGCAAAACGATCGAAGCATAAGTTCGCAAAACAGAAAATTGTCAACATATAAATCACACAAGCACCCAAACTTGCAATATGAATAGAAAATATAGCAACAATTTCTATACTATATCAAACACCTTCTCATACGCACATTCAACAGCTCTTTCGTGTGTTTCGAACACTTAAGATCATTGTGTTATACACAGCTTTGGTTTGTTTTAATCAAAGAAGATAAAGAAAAGAAACTGAGAGGAAATTTTGAATAATGGTGCCTCTTTGTGTAATATCGCAAAGAAAATCTCTTTTACTTATTTACCATACCAGAATTGTCAAATATTAAAAACGGTGTGGCTTATAACTTAAATATTTACTACATTTGTGGTTGCATATTAGCATGTAGCCATTTCTTCTAATTAGAAGAAATAGTATAAATTATTGTTCTTGGAAAATCCATTGTATATATTAATACGATTATAATGAGTAAATATAGGCATGATTTTTTATATCAGTTTTACTTCAATTTACATAAAAGTTTTAAATGCGCTATATAAATCAAATATAAATGAAGAATTGGTGAACTAAAATCAATAGTAAATATAAAGTAGCTATTATTGATATATGTAAATATGTATATATAATTAGTCATGAAATTGTTTTAATAAAGTTAAAAAAATTGTATCGTATTTATTAAAATAAAAGTTCTTTTAATCATGTTGCACATATACGTACTATATTTATATATATGCTGAGCATCTAATAGAAAAGTTAGTATGTGTTCATACATTTCGAGTATTAGGTAGCATTGTTTTAATAGTTTGTTTTAAAAAGATTAATATTAATATAATTTTTTAAAATTCAAATAAGTTTGGTGTATTGTAATACAATTTTTGCTTGTGCATCAAATTTTTTCAATATAGAAAATCGGAAAAATGTATATACTGTTTACTACTACATATTTTTTGTAGTTTTAAGCAATCCTTTCAGTAAGGTGAAATGTTTTTTGTATATGAAATTCAAGAAATTCTTAACTAGTTAATAACAACATTATAAACAATAAGGATCAATTTCATCGCATAGTGTTAGAAGAAATATTAAATATATAAGCATTTTCCGCACCACCTAAGAGGTATGCTTGCTGGCGTGTTACCGAGTTTTAGGTGTTTAGGTGTTCCACCAAAATATTTTATTTAACAAATATACAATTTTATGTAAATACAATTTAGAATAACTTAATATATACAAAATAATATTACTATTTTAAAAATATTTAATATGAAACCAAAAATAATAAGGAACTATTAAATTAAAGATAAATTATAAATAAATTTAATAAATTATAAAATTAAAACTAAAATATTTTTTGTTTAAGCAAAAAATCACTTAAAGAGTATGAACACTTTTGTGCTGTTTATAAGTGTTGAAAGCATAATTGTTTATATTTAAAATTCGACACTTTATTATCTCGATTGAAATATTTTAAAATGAAGTAAATTCTTACTTTAATGACAAAAGATAGAAGAGTTTCAATTTTGCAATTAGAGCAACATATATAGGGATGAACGTTTTCTAATTTATTAAATAAATGTTGCGCTAAACCTAATTTATAGCAATTGTTATCGAACTGATCCGAAAATTGTGATTCTAATTTTTCAATATATGTATATATAATAACAACACTCAATCAAAGTATAATTAATAATATTAATTTCTCTTCAGGATTTTTCCTTTTTTATAATTATTAGTATATTATGGAAGTTTCTAATGTGTTAATACATTTATATATTTACTTTATTCTACAACAATAAATTGCGTTATTTTTAATTAATAATATACCTTCGATAATCGTTTGGAAAAATATAGAGATGTTTGAAATTTAAACATCCAAGTACGCACTTCCGTTTCAATTGTAAATAAATTTTAATTAACTAATAATTCATATATTTTTCTGGTATAATTACCTTTTTTTAATGCTTTTATAATTGAAAACAAATTCCGCCTTATTTTTCTTTTAGTAATGTGGTATTTGTGCACTTAATTGCAACTTTGGCGCATTTTCTCGTAACGGATTTTTAATGTCAAAAAACCAAAACAAACAACGAAATTTCTCAGAAACCTCTCTTACTTTAGCAAATATCGTGGTGAGTAGGGACCGGGTGGGCAAAGTATCAGGGTCCGGGTGGGGAAAATATTCACGCGCCATTATGTAGCATTAGGCTTTTTGTTATTGTACTGCGTAATATTTTCACCTCATTACACAAAATTTTTGAATATTTTTTGAAAAATCCAGAAAAATTTATACACAATTTTTCGAGTAACTCTCAGTTTCTTTTCTTTATCTTCTTTGGTTTTAATTGTTCTATAATTCAAAGCTGATTGTGCTTTTAGCTGGCTACTCGAGCTGGCTACCATGAAATCAAAGGGAGTAATTTTTTTGTTCTGCATTCGCAATCTGTGTTTTATTTGTCTGTGGTATAAGTATCTTCTTTGAAGTATCTTCTTATATGTACTTCGATTATCCAATTAGATTAATCGTTTTATATTTTAAACAAATGCCTTTAATAAATATGTATGTTAAAAAGTTAAGCAAATGTTTTATTTTTAAATAAATTTGTATTAATGATTATGAATTATTAAACTATAACATTGTGCACTATTTCTGCATGTAGGGAAAATCTTTTAAAGGACAAACCAGCATACATACAAATTAAGAGTCAATATTATTTAACTCAAGTGATTTAAATTACGAATTATTTTTATAATTAAATCGCTTTATTTCGAGCATAGAAATTTTTATAATATGTTCAACTCAAATTATTTAAAAAAAAATCGATGCAATCATCACCATTCACCGTTCCTGGCAACTTCTCTACCAATTATAAAACCCCCTTCACAATACTTCGTATTTCGATGCACTAAAAAAAATTAATAGTAAAATTTTATGAAATATTTTCAATTTAAATAGTGTACAATTTTTTATTACATTTATTTATTCAAAAATTATTTTAAATGAAATTGAAAAATATTTAACAAAACAGTAAACATATATAAACATTTACTTCTTCTATATTAATTCTTTTTGTGAATGGCGATTTAAATAATTGGCAAAAACAATTATTTAAATAATAGAATTACTTTACAAAATTTGGTATTTTAGGTATTTAGGAAACATGCTAGAAGATTGAGAAATGATGAAAAATGGTACCTTAACGATGATCAATTAGAAGTGGTTAATAATTATAAATATTTAGGAATAAATATGAAATATAACGCAAAATTCGATAACCACTTAAACGAGAAGTTAAAGGAAGCTAAATTGGCTATTAATTGTACCTGGATAAATGTCTTCGGAAATCCGAAAGTGTCACTGCCCGTAAAATACAAAGTTTTTGAAGCCACAGTTAAGTCAGTTCTAAATTATGCAGCGCAAATCTGGGGTGTTGATAAATATGACGCAGTAGAAAAATTGCAGACATTTTATATAAAGAGAACGTTTCGTTTGCCGAAAAATACCCCAAATTATATGGTGCATTTAGAAACTGGTCTACCGACGCTATATACCCAAACATTAAAATTGCATTTTGATTACATCAATCGTGTTAGGAATTTGCCAGACAATAGGATTCAAAAAACATTAGCACAGTACATAATAAATGAAAAAACATTATTTTTTGAAAAATGGTCAAATCTGGCATCCGAGTTAAATATAACTAATGATTTGAGTATTAATGAAAACTGGAAAATGTGGCAAAAAAATATAATAACGAAACTAAGTATTGAAGAACGTAGAAATTTTGTAGAAACGGCAAGAAACAGTATATCGATAGATGCATATAGTAAGTTGAATTATGATCTAGGTGTCAATAAATACTTTCACGAGCAATATGACCTAGAAACAATAAGGACAATCTTCAAAACCCGCGGCGAGCTCCTACGATTGTGCTACGTGCCGCACGAAAGTCTAGACACGCTGTGCACGATATGCAACCTTAAATTGAAAGGCGATGTTATAAACTTAGTGGGCGAATGCCCAATTTTTAAAGAACATAGATTGCTGTACTTCGGTAAATCCGCGCTCGATGTCAATGAAACCATACGATTACTGAATGGCCCCAACTGGAGATTGTTAACGGCGTTTATTAAAACTACATTTAAATATAGGCAAAATATTATTAATGAAGATTTTTAAATTAACTTATATAAAATATATTATTTTTGTTAAAGTAATTTAATTTAACTTTTACGTTGTATTGAGATCATAAGTAAGAATATCTTTTTAATATTTATAAAAATTGGATTAATTAGTTATTAGTTAATTAGCTATTAGATTAATCTAAACTTCCGGCAGACGGCTAAAATGCCATAGCTGTAAGCTTTATGTATATTTATTATAATTATATGTATTATAATTATTATATAACTTCGATGTAATATAATAACTTTAAAATGAAGTAAAAATAAAGCTATTTAAACTGCTTTTAATGTACTTGATTCTATCAAACATATATTATTGTAAAGTATTGATTTATATAATTTTATAAACAGATTTGATTTGTAGATAAACATAACATTAATTTTAACCAACTTTCGTCATTAATATTACTTAACTTATTTAATATACCAAAATGAAAAATAGTAATATTCCTTTTGAAAAGGATATAATACTGGAGCCCTAAAAAAACAAAATTTGACATAAGCTTGGTGAAATAACATGCATTGAATACGTGTTACCAAAATGTTATAAAAAATGAATTTTCGGCAAAAATTTCTCACGTAATTCTCAGAGAGCAGAGTTTCTTTTCTTATACAGATATTTTTTGATATAGACGATGCTCCATGTATGCAGACCAAGTATTCGTGCTATGTATACTATCGCGCTGTATATATTCAAGTATGAATACCAAATTTCGGTCTGAGCATTTCTTATAATTTGAGAATATTGGTGAGCGTCGGACGAGCAAAGATCGCAGAAAAAAATTATTAATTAGTGACAAAAAAAAAAAGTAATTGAAAAAATTGCTAGACATTCATTTTCGTTAAAAGAAGCAAATTTGAAAAGAACTGCTACAAACAATTATTAAAGAAGTTTATATATTTAAAAAACTATTGTGTGAATAAAAATATATAATTTAAAAAATTTTTAATTTTTGAAATTTAACAATTAAAAATAAAAAATATAATTAATTAATTCAATTATTCTACAGCTGGTTTATGATTTCGTTCTAATATATAAATACAGCAAGTAAAATTGTTAATAAAAACTTTCATAGCAAAAGTAACAAAACTCCAGCAAAAATATGCGAACATAAAAAGTCAAGTACCGGCTTTGGTCAGTTGGTTAAGGTGCGCTGATTTGAGCTTTTATTTTCGCAGGACCGAGTTTCGATTCCTGGTACTTGCAGTCTCAAAATAATTATTTAGAATATTTAAATATAGAATTATTTCCAAGACCACTGATGAAGGGTATTTGGCAATACTCGAAACAGCTGTATGGTCAGCCAAAAATTCAATTAATTAAAATAATTTAAAAAATAAATTTTTGTTGTTGTTTCACTTCTGTTCGAAAACCTCTTTATATATAATTTTAAAAAATTAAATTAAAAATAATTTTAGTTTTGAGAACTTATATAAGAAATTATGTTTAATTCTAAGAAACATGAAATATTTATATAACAAAATCACTCATCACCTCAACTTTTTCAGTTTTGATTATTCTATTGTACTCTGTACTTGCTCCACTGTTGTTATGACGCTGTAGAAAACAAATCGAAATGCAGTATAAAAACCTGAGCGTAGATAGCAACAATACGCTGAGAGGACCTAGCCGGAATTGGAACACGAAATATTTCTCAGTTTATTAATTTGTCAAAATTAGCCAAATTTAAGTTTCTTTACCAAATAAGAAATACGATTTAGATAGTAAATTCAATAATATTTCATTTGGTATATACCTCATAACTGTATGTTGCGTAATAGCAGACATATTCAGAAAATAAAAGAATCAAATTTTTTGAAAAAACTGACTTTACTTAAAAAATTATTAAAAAAACAACCAGTGACCGCAGAGACATGCAGAGAATATTCATCTAAAAGACAATAAAACAAGCTTTCAATTAAAGCAAAAATTATATTGTACGAGCAGAATTTTTAAAAAATCGCATTAAATCTTGATATCGAAATTGCTTTAATATCATCCAAATCAAAAAACTAAAAATGAGGTCTGTTCAAATATACATCAGAAAACATAATTTTAGAACCTCAATAACATATTTCAATTTTATCATAAAAAATTGATTAAAAATAGCTTTTATTTTAGCTTACTTTACTGTAATCATTATATCCTCGTGAACAAAAATGGCAGAGAAATGGCATTAATTTTTTTCTACAGACAAGAAAATTTCCATTTGAAAAAGTCAAAAACCATAAAAATCGTATACACAGTTGTCCATTTTTTACCATAAATCCAATTATTTGAAAAATAACCTCCACCCTCAGCGCCAAATACGAAGCAAACTCATAGCAGACGAGTCAGCGCCATCTAAATTTCAAGTATAAATATTATGTTTGTGTTTTTTTACGCAAGTATTGCGAATGAAAGAATTAATGAAAAATTGAAAAGAAAAAGGGACTTTCTTATCTAAAAATATTAATTTAAAAAAAAACTACAATGAAGATCCAAATGCACACGAAAACCTTAAAAGACAATAAAACACGCTTTCAGTTGCAACATAAATCAAAAAGATAGATTTTGTCTTCACCACAGAAAATTAAATCAAAAATGAAAAATATTATTTCTTTTAAAACACTTATTTTTCAAAAAATGAAGATAAGAAATGTTAAGATATGTATTATAATGCATAATTGTAAAATATCAACATAATTTTTCAATTATATCATAGAAATTTCATTAAAAATAAAGAATTTTTTTTAGTTCATACATTTATATTCCGAAATAAATTTTTGTGCAAAAAAGGCAGAGAAATCACCTATACATCTTCATAAAGATGAAGAATTTTACCTTTTCAAAAAGCTAAAAGTGTTAAAAATCGTACTTACAGTTTTTTGTATTCATTTTTTAAAAATTTGTCTATTTTTTACTAAAAAATTCAATTTATTTAATAAATAAATTATGTCACAGCGCCAAAAGCGGAATAAAATCAAAGTAGATGGGTTGATTAATCTATATTTTGAGAGGGAAGATAAATAAATAGATATTTAATAACATGGTATTTATTAACATACTTCATAATATCATGGATAGTACAGGTCATAGTACTATCTTCACTGCCATACATATTAATACCATTTGCACTAACAACAACTATAGTTCGGCTACTGCCGGTGTTTACTCACCTCATAATAGGCAAAACTCATATCAAAATACATATATGAGACTAGTATAAAATTTCATCAAAAATCAAATTTATAATAATTTGGAAAAAGTTGTGCATGGCTTGCACACAAAGTCAATCATATATTTTAGAAAAAGTGTATACAAAAAGCAAAGACTATTTCTTTGAATTTGTGTGTCCATTCAAAACTAAACAATACTTCTTCGTGTTTAACTACTATTGAACGCCCTTTCCTCTCTATTTCCTCTTAATCCAAAAGAAACCAAATTTTGTAAATATCCAAACAAAAATTTGCACTTCACTGATTGCCCTTTCGTGTTAATGCAGCAAAACGATCGAAGCATAAGTTCGCAAAACAGAAAATTGTCAACATATAAATCACACAAGCACCCAAACTTGCAATATGAATAGAAAATATAGCAACAATTTCTATACTATATCAAACACCTTCTCATACGCACATTCAACAGCTCTTTCGTGTGTTTCGAACACTTAAGATCATTGTGTTATACACAGCTTTGGTTTGTTTTAATCAAAGAAGATAAAGAAAAGAAACTGAGAGGAAATTTTGAATAATGGTGCCTCTTTGTGTAATATCGCAAAGAAAATCTCTTTTACTTATTTACCATACCAGAATTGTCAAATATTAAAAACGGTGTGGCTTATAACTTAAATATTTACTACATTTGTGGTTGCATATTAGCATGTAGCCATTTCTTCTAATTAGAAGAAATAGTATAAATTATTGTTCTTGGAAAATCCATTGTATATATTAATACGATTATAATGAGTAAATATAGGCATGATTTTTTATATCAGTTTTACTTCAATTTACATAAAAGTTTTAAATGCGCTATATAAATCAAATATAAATGAAGAATTGGTAAACTAAAATCAATAGTAAATATAAAGTAGCTATTATTGATATATGTAAATATGTATATATAATTAGTCATGTAATTGTTTTAATAAAGTTAAAAAAATTGTATCGTATTTATTAAAATAAAAGTTCTTTTAATCATGTTGCACATATACGTACTATATTTATATATATGCTGAGCATCTAATAGAAAAGTTAGTATGTGTTCATACATTTCGAGTATTAGGTTGCATTGTTTTAATATTTTGTTTTAAAAAGATTAATATTAATATAATTTTTTAAAATTCAAAAAAAGTTTGGTATATTGTAATACAATTTTTGCTTGTGCATCAAATTTTTTCAATATAGAAAATCGTAAAAATGTATATACTGTTTACTACTACATATTTTTTGTAGTTTTAAGCAATCCTTTCAGTAAGGTGAAATGTTTTTTGTATATGAAATTCAAGAAATTCTTAACTAGTTAATAACAACATTGTAAACAATAAGGATCAATTTCATCGCATAGTGTTAGAAGAAATATTAAATATATAAGCATTTTCCGCACCACCTAAGAGGTATGCTTGCTGGCGTGTTACCGAGTTTTAGGTGTTCGGTTCCCCAATAGGCCTATCCATCAAAATATTTTATTTAACAAATATACAATTTTATGTAA
>NW_024032248.1:0-11160 GCF_002237135.1 Teleopsis dalmanni | reverse complement strand
ATTGCAAAATTTCTGCATTTTTATGTTGTGTAATTTTCGTTGTGTGAGCAACAGCATACGTTCTTATGACGTCCTCAATGGATTTGATTGCTATGTTACGATGTAGGTCTGCACTACGAATGTACCAGGGCGCAATTATAATATTTCTAAGTACTTTGTTTTGGAAACGCTGTATTATCATAACATTGCTCTTACTGGTGCATCCCCATAAGTGTATACCGTAAGTCCATACAGGCTTTAAAATTTAGTTGTAAATCAGGAGTTTATTTTGTGTCGATAACACGGAATGTCTGCCGATTAACCACTTTATCTGCTTATACTTTAGGTCAAGTTCTTGTTTTTTCTTTTTCACATGCTCTTTCCAACGTAGTTTAGCGTCTAAGGTTATGCTTAAGTTTTTCGCTGTATTCGCATAGGGTATTAGGGTATAGGGTAATTCATTTTCCTATATTTAATTTGCAGTGGGAGACCCTTTTATTTGTAAAGTAAACATGTACCAATTTTGTATTGTTAAGCTTAAGTCGTCATTGTTTCTTCCACTGATGAACATTATTAATGGCTAGCTGGAAAGTTTTAGTTGATTCCACTTCATTATAACTAATTTTCTGTTACTGGGATATCATTAGTAAACAAAGGGAAGAATAAGTATAGGACCAAGACCGTTTCTCTGTAGAACACCCGATTTAATTTCTTTTAGATTTGAGTAGCAGTCTTCTTGTTTAACTCGAAAATATCTATTTGTTATATAAGATTCTCTAAGATCACAATATTGTTCTGGCAATTGCATTCGTAATTTGCTCATAAGACCCACACCTTGTCAAATGCCTGCGAGGTATCAAGGAACACTGCCGAACACACTTCCTTCTTTTTCAAACAGTTTTCTATTATATTACTAATTCGATGGACTTGTTCAATTGTTAAGTGGCTGGTTCTAAAGCCGAATTAATGATTAGGAATTAAGTTTTGTTGTTTTATAGGATTTGATAGTCGCTTTTTAAATGCTTTTTCAAAAACCTTCGACAAAATGGGTAGCAAGGATATGGGTCTATATGAAGAAACTTCATCTGCAGGTTTGCCAGGTTTGGCTACCATTATTACTTCAGATACCTTCCAGAAGGAGGGTACGTGTCTCAGTTTGAGGCATGTGTTGTTAAGAAATGTCAGAACTTTGATGGCATTTTTTTTTTGGCAAGTTTTTTACAATCTCAGTTGTCAAGAGGTCAAATCCAGCAGCTTTTTTGAGTTTTAAAGACAATGATGTGTTTTATTTCCTGAGCAGAAGCTGGAGGTATGCTTATTTCGCTGTCTACTTTTATATTAGCCGAAATATTCTTTTCACCATTTTCTTTTGTAAAAGTACTTCTAAGATATTCCGAAAAGTGTTCTGCCTTCTGCTGATTGCTTTTTGCCCAATTATTTTTAAGTTTTAATGGCGAGGAGTGTGTCACTGGAGTGTGCAACACTGGTTTTTTGTTGCCTTCCAGAGTGAGT
This sequence comes from Teleopsis dalmanni, assembly GCF_002237135.1. Lineage (NCBI taxonomy): Eukaryota > Metazoa > Arthropoda > Insecta > Diptera > Diopsidae > Teleopsis > Teleopsis dalmanni. The sequence continues at coordinate 9,669 of NW_024032248.1, read as the reverse complement.
AGTGTGAATTCTCTTTGTACGATAAATTATCTAGAAATGTTTTGAAGGAGTCGTTTTTAAGATGTCTTTGAGTCAACCTTTTACAAACTTTATTGAACAGAGACTTATCTCCAGAAGATCTGGTCATTTGGCACTTCCGTCTAAGTTTGCGTTTTTCGGTAACTAATTGCTTGATTTCATTGGGATAGTTGCAGTCAGTACTGACCTGCTTTATAACGCGAGTACTATGTTTCAATTATTCCAACTAGGGATATTTTGTGTAAATTTTTTTATATCGCTTTCTAGGTGATGTTCAGCTTCTATGGCGATAACATGATTTATCATTAATTGATTCACAAGTGTTTTAAAAAGCTTCCAGCCGGTGAATTTTTAGCCAGAAAATACTATAGAACTGTAAATATTTAAAAAGATTGGGAAATGATTCGAGTTCAGATCAGCTCCATCCTTAATTACCATGAAGCTTTTAAAAACTTTTTGAAATAAAAATGTCAATAAGATCAGGTATCTTACTTGTATCTGTGGGCCAATAAGTAGTTTTTCTTATCGATATTGTTTCACAACCCGATTACTGAATAGCTTTTAGAAGTTCCGAACCCTTAGTCGTAATAAGTTTCGAACCCTAAAATGTATTTTTAGCATTAAAAATACATTCGCCACAAAGAATAAATTTCTCTCCAACAGCCTTTAACACTTTAATGTATTTTTCTTTGCCTATATTATGCCGCGGAGGGCTATATAAAGCAGAGTTCGGAATGTGGTGCACAAAATCGCACACTGCACTATGCGAGTGGAAATTATTTTTAAAATATGCACACGCACATTTGTGGTGTTAAGAAAAAAAATGCACGCACTCAAATTTGTTGTGCGATTTTAAATTTCACATCGCACAAAGCGATGATTGTGCACACAGATTCGTGCACACACATTTGTGCTGTGCGACTGATTTACAAAAATGTGCACAATCAGATGTGCGAGAAAATTTTATGCTCGCACCGCACTGTGCGACAAAAAATTCTCTCTGCACACGAGTGTGTTGCTCATATTACGTTTGCACAAATGTGCATAAATGTGCGATTGTACAAACGTGCACAAATGTGCGATTTTGCGTTTGCACCCAAGGGTGGTAAAAAATTACAGGAACTTCACAATTTTGTTTGAAATAGAAAATATTATTTTGTTGCAAATTTTGAAAAAATTGATATTTGCGTTCGTTGGGATCGTAACATATGTTAAAAATTGCATAAATTAACAAATATTTAAAATAATTATTTTTGTTAATTAATGTTAACTAAATATTATAACTGTCTTAACCTTATTTGTATTTTAACTTAAAATATTAGTTTTTTGTATATTACTTTGTGCATTTTTAAATGCAAATATAGTAAGTGAACTTAAAGTATTTGTTTGGAAAGTTTTGCACCAGTTTAAAAAAAATAAAAACATATTTTAGGAAGATTTTTTTATGCCCAAAAAATATGAAAGATTACGAAAGATTAGGAAAATATTTTTTTTTGAACAGGTAGCAGGTATTGGTATTGGTGTATTTGTTTAATAAATTTTGCAACAGTTTAAAAAAGATAATATGGGATGGTCACAAATAGATATTTTTCTTCTCCAGAAATATGTATTCACTTAGGTAGAGTTTCTAACATTCATTAGAAAACGCGAAAGATTAGGAAAATATTTTCTTGAATAGGTAGCAGGATTTTAGCGCCCTTTCTACTGTGCTAAATAAGCAGAGATATAATTTAAGTGAAAAAAATATTTCAGCAATGTTATTAATAAGATTAAATGAAAATTTATTTCAAAAAATATGTAATAAAAATTATATATTTTTTAATAAGAAATTAAGATATTAAATTATTTCAATAAATTCGTTAAATTTAAGCTGTAATTAAAGATAAAAAATTAAATGAAATCTAATAACAAAATTAATTTATGTTGTTGTAGAAACTTTTTAATTTGCTTTTTATAACCTTACTAACGAATCTTAGTGTACAACTTACTATTAAATAAAATTTTATGAAGTAGTCCAAAATTGATATATTTAATTTTTTCAAAGTACGATCCGAAGAACCGATCCTCTTTACTTATAACATTTCGAAACAAATACTCTTTCTCTATTAAATTCATGTACCTATTTAATATAACAAAGTTAATGTACTTAAAACATTGTGAAATTAACTTTATTCCCATGTTTTAAATTAATAAACCTTAAAATAATAAGTAATATAAGCAATAAATGTAAATCTAATAATAAATTCAAAATTAAAATATAAATACAAAATCATTTCTTCAATAAAATATTTCGCATTAAGACCAAAATTAATACAAATCAGTTTTCCGTACTATTTTGCTGCGATATTTGTGCGCTTTTAAATCATCATTTCACACAAATGTGCAGTAGACATTTCGTCTCCGCACATTTGGGTGCATTTTTATTTTCGAGTCTGCACACAAAATGTGCTCCTCGTATTCTTTTCTGCACACGTTGTGTGCGAGGGCAAGCTGGCTGCCGCACACACAATGTGCTGTGCGAAATAACTTCGGCACAAACACCGAATTGGTGTGCGAGTTTTATTTCACTCCACCACATTCGTGTGAAATGTGCGTTTTGTTTGTGCACACAAGATGTGGCACTTAAGATGTGCACAAAAATTTTCGCACACCACATTTGTGGTGTGAAATTTTATTTAGAATCGCACAACATTTGTGCGTGGTGTTTTGCATTTTTGTGCACAGCACAGTGTTTTTTTGAACCCTGATATAAAGCCACTATCGTTAAAAGTTAGTGATCAGCTTCGATTTAAACTGAAACTATCTGGAGTTCAGGAGCTGTTAACTGAGTTCCTTGGGGATGTTTAATGTATCCTTATAGCTTTACCCACCGTGCGACTTTTTGTTGAATTGTTCTTGCTTATTTAATTTCTCCAAGATTAGCATAATGATTGCATTCTCAGACTTCAGATTTGTGTTTTCAGTTTTAGTTGTTTGTGCATTGGATTGCATTTTGGCTTCTGTTTGTGGACAGGATTCTGTGTACTCCATGTCTTTTACACTCTTGGCTGGAATGTCAACTTCATGCGTTCCGCTATTGGTTGGTTGCTTTTGGTTTCTTATAACCGAGCTTGTCTTATCTCGTAGCTTTTGCAACTGTTTTGCTACCACACATCCCCGATAGCTTGCTGAATAATTGTATCTCCTCAATTACAACATTTTGTCTAGGTTGTTTACCGCAGTAGTTTTTTGTGTGTGCAAAACCCAATTTTTACAATTGCAATTTTTACATTGCTGCGAAATTTTCAATTGTTTAACTGAATCTGCACCCATTATCGTATTTAAGATTTTTGATATTTTATAGAACAAAATTAAAAACATGTTTAACGGTTCTTTAGCTTTCCATTTTAGTTTATTTATCGCTGAAATTGCATTTAAGCTCTGCTTTTTTAAGTCTGAGACTACTGACTCCAAGTCCCACGTATGATGCAAATTTTTTATAATGACTTTAATCGGTCTTTTGGTGTCGGAAAGCATTTTTTTTAATATACATTGTGACCGAAACGTTTCCGGAAATTTTAAATAAAACGCAAAATTCTTAATCTTCATCAATATTTATTTTATCTCCTTCAAAATATGCTCCATTAGAAGCGATACACAAATGCCAACGTTTCTTCCAATCATCAAAACATTTTTTATAGGCGCTTTCCGGTATGGCTTTGAGTTCCCTCTGCGAATTCTGTTTTACGTCTTATATGGATTCAAAACGCGTTCCTCTGAGTGGTAATTTGAGTTTGGGAAACAGGAAAAAGTCACACGGTGCAAGATCAGGTGAATACGGTGGCTGTTCGATGGTATTTATTGAATTTTTGGCCTTAAAATCGTTGATAATGTTGGCTCGGTGCGAGGGAGCATTATCGTCATGAAAAATCCATGAATTATCCTTCCACAATTGAGGCCGTTTACGGCGGATAGCTCTCACGACCGATGCCTAGCTCTCGTGCTATCTCTCTAACACTCACATGAGGATTTTGGAACACGATTTCCTTTGCCTTTTCAATGTTTTCGTCGGTGGTAGAGGTCGAAGGTCGTCCAGAACGCGGCATGTCTTTGACGGTCGTACGACCGTCCTGAAAGGCTTTGTACCACTCATAAACTTGAGTTTTCGATAAAACTGATTCCCCATAAGCCTTTTGTAGCATTCGCAACAAAAATTTCGTTCGAAACACAAAATTTGATGCAAACTCTTTGTTCAATATTTTTTTCCATTGTTTTTTTCGCAACGCACTACTGAGGTGAACTGGTTTCAACAGCTGCCGTAAACGAACTGTCTGACAGATCGCGCTCATTTTTGGCATAGTGATTAAGGACAGTGCTGCCAAACTACATAAACTTAAAATATCGAAAAATATACAGCGCGCGAATTTTAAATGAGAACCTCCGAAAACCTTTCGGTCACAATGTATATGGTAAATTCACTGTAAATACTTTAATATCTGCTTGCTTAATTTTCTTAAGCACTATTTTTATTTTTCTACTTTTAAATGCAAACACCAGCACACAATTGTGGACTCAAGCAAATTTTTATAGCTTTTTCCTCTATTAAAATATCGCATTTCATCATGCATTGTCGGCAGCCTGGCGCTTGATAGCTTTTAGTATCTGAATTTAGCCTTCCATATAATTTTTTGCACTTTGGTGCTGCGCTGCTTTAGTTGGGAGTTTCTACGAAAGTGTTTATGAATGTGTCCTTGCTTATGCGTTTGTTTGGTTGCACTATACAATTTAACTCTACACATAGCACAGTAATTAGATTTCTGGGTTAATTTTGAAATAGTGTGGCACAGAAAGAAAGGAGGGAAAAATATTTCAAATGCTTGTGGCAACTCTAAAGGCCACTTAAATGCTTTATTTTACATACAAAATTGTTGATTTGGAAATTACATCTTCAGTTACAGTTAAGGCAATTCTAGAACATGTTTTTTGATTAGTGTGACACATTTCAACATAATTAAGTCTTCTTTATAGTTTTTATATGCATGTATATCTTTTGTGTCATAATTGCTCATCTGCATTTGAGGTTAATATTATATTTTCATATAACATAAACATTGTTAGTTGGTTGGTTGGTTGGTTCACTTCTTCAAAAATTCTATTAATATTGAAGTGTCAAGCTTTCACTTGTTAGTACTCTAAATGCACAAATTATTTTCTTTATATTCAATTTTATTTATGCATCGCAAGTCAAAGTAATATATTTTAGTTTGCAATTTATTTGAGTTATATCTTATTACTATTTTTTTCTGAGTAGGTAGTAAATAAATATAAAATGGAGCTATTCATTTTAGGAGTGTTCACTACTATTACGACTACCGAGCTCTTACTAATTACTAAACAGTGAAAGTATAATCTATTAGTCAAAACCGGTAGGAACAACTGAAACCGTACCGATTTGTAAAATGTTGATGTGTTACATTAACTTATCTGTTATCGGCATTAGATAGTTTTTTTTTATTATATAAAATTTCAATAAAAAATATAAATAATATAAAAAATATTAAAATTTCTTAATTTACAAATTTAATATATAAATTACTTCATAAAATATTCTTTGGTTTAAGAAATCAAAAATATCAAGATGGTATTAATTTATATAATTTTTATACTTTTGTTAGAAAAAAGATTTTTAGATATTTATTATATGGAAATAATGCCTTCTAGCACATTTTATTCTATTATTTGTGGGCAACATCTTGGGACTGATTTACTTTATTTCTAAGCCACTAGACAACTTTTATTATACTTAATTTAAAATATTGTAATATTGTGTGCAATGTTATGTAATATTTCATAAAAATGCCGTCTTAACAAAACGTTTTCTATAAATGGTAAAAATATATATAGCAATCCTATGTTTATTCCTAGAATCCTAGAATCCTATTCCTAGAATAAATACCTAAAAAAGCTAGGCAATAAATTGCATCAGATTAAGATTGTTTTCAAAAAAAAGTCTTTTTTAATAATATGTAACACAATTAAACGTTAAAAATATATGCATATCACTTGCATTCATATAATATAATATGTGAGGTATAGAAATGTTTGGCACATTGAGGCAGAGGTAGCATATAGCATCACCGATTTGAAAACTGAAGCTAAATGAACTCTATCGGTGTCCTTGGAACCTCCTACGTTTGGCATTGAACGGATTAATGTATTGCACACACGTGAGGCTATATTACCCGATTGCTATGTTGTGTTCTGAAACACAGCGAACTATCTAAAATGTTGCCGAGATATGTAAGTTGAGGGCTAGATTGTATATTTAAGCCACACACTTTAATTAAGATCCTTTCAATCTTTTTCGTGCTGCTGGTTAATAGCACCTTTGTTATATGCTCTTCAAACTCCAATCCGCTGTATTGCAGCCAGGATTTAATTGCTGCGATTATGAAAAACTTATTGGAATAGTGCAAAAGAAGTGCCATAACTTGTTTCGACGAACATCACGGATTACTTCATACCAAGCCTTATTTAATTAAAAAAAATTCTTTATTTAATTTTATACGAACCATATTTATTAAAATATGTTTTTTAAATTAATTTAATTTATAATTAATTTTGCACTCACCCCCTTACTTTTTATTAGAATAAATACTCTCAGTTGTTAGAACATTGTTAGAACGCTCTTAATTTATGAGCGTCTACTGCAATTCTCTAATATATTATATAAAATATATAAAATTAATTAATTAAGTTTTTTATAAATTAGCTCTGCAATAAATTTATTAATAATAATTTCTATTTTTTTACAGATCCTTGTAAATCAAATTTGATTGCTTTTCAATATGTTTTTGATGGTTTTTAATTGGTAAGCTTAATTTAAACTTATTTATGTGGAAATTTATGCAATTTCATTTTAGCATTTAATTTAAGTGAAATAAAAATAATTAAACAATTTTTTCTCAAGAATACATTTCAAGTCCTTTGACATGAATGAAGACAAATTGACTTAATTTAGAAAATTCACTCCCGCTGCGTTGATTTATTGTCGGAATTGTATTTTTATATTTTTGTCTGCTGCATTGTCTGCGTTTGCTGTTCTCAACTATAATTAAATCATGTTTTGGAATTTAAGTTTTTAACTGATGTACGGGTACATAATTAAAGCGCCTCACTTCATAACTACATACGTCCACAAAGTGCACATGTTGCCATACCAAAAATCTTAGCTTGGGTTATTATGCTGCCTAGACACGCACAACCAAGCATTGTATGAGAATTTTTTATATGAGTTTTCATTTGGTTTCCGCCAGCATTTGTCAAATTGTGCGTCATAATTGCGTATGGAAGTACACGCCCCCATTTAAAATGTGTTTATGTACGTTTTCTATATATACAATGAATTATAAAAAAAATTCTTTCTTGCCTTTCAAATACAAGTCACGTTTTTCTATTTTAGTATCACATCAGCTGTTTTCCGTGCGCTTATGTTTCATAACGTGGCTGACGTTGTTCTTGTTGCTTGGTTTTCCTTTGGAAAACTATGAACTTTACGTATTTTCAAGTAGTATAAAAAGTTTTAAGTATAAAATAACCCACACTTCGCCGATGAAGCTAAGTACTGCTCTTGTTCGCTTTGCTTTTGTTGCCGAACACTCTGGCAAGATAAGTTTGTTCCAGTTATTATCCGTTTCCTTACATATATCATTAGTATTGCGAAATCTATTGTACTATTTCACAACTTCGTTAATTGTTTGAAACGTTGTGTGTTGTTCATTTGTTGACTAATTTAAAGTAGTTTTAATGACCTTTTTCGAACAATATGACTGAGCTCTAAGCATGTGTGATAATCTTGATATGGCACATTAAACGGAACCTACATTGTATACTCCATATAAACAAAAGTAAAGTTTTTAAAACTACTATTTCTGTTAGTTAGGAATATATTGAAAATCTACAGTTGTAGGAGTTAAATTTTTAATAACTTTCAAGGAGCAGATTAGCTTTGTTTTGTAAAGTTTTTCTTTACTCCTCTTAAACGTTTTATTTTAGCATCATTAAGCACTTTTATTGCTTGATAGTTGTACATACATTGAGAATATTAATTAAAATAGAAAATGGTTTTATATTGTATTGTAGTGATATTAAGTGACTTAATTTGAAAGAATATACTCCGAAGATCAAACATAACTACCATTTGATCGTATGCAATTTTGACTATTAATATCTTTACAATTTATAAAAGCTTTTAGAATTAGGTTTTTCGAACAGTAGTGAACTACAACAACAAAAATTTATTTCATATTATTTTAATTTAAGCTTTCGTTGTAGACGGACGTGTTTTCAAACCGCTCAGTGAAATAGCTTAATTATTGTATATAGAAGTATTCTAAGTGCGCTCAAAGACGCTAAAAATATAATTTAATTTAATAAATCTTCTTTTGTGGTACTTGCAAATAATAATAAAATAAGGGTTCAATAAAACAACCAAAAGTGGTAAAAAAGTGTATAGTTAAATAATTACATGAGCGTTGCTCACTCACCACCCCAGCAACAGCTCTCTCAGAGCTCTAATGTTTCGAATGCATCTTTTCCTGTAGGAACTAAAACAAATGATAGATTAGAAAAACCTGACATTCCGAGTTCAAAAACAAATAAACTTATAAGCTTGTCGTGCATACAGGATAGTTCACCAAAAGAATTAAAAAAATCACCTATTACCGCCTGTTTAAATTCGAATAAGCAAACTCCCGCGCAAAACATTTCCTACGATCAAAACTTGAAAAGTGATAAAAGTGAGTCTCTTAATTTAAATCAAAAACTGTGTAATATAATAAGCGTAGATAATTCTCTTAAAAACTCAGAACCACCACCACATATAAACACAAAAAAGCTCGCTCACAAAAGCTCCACTTTTACAGCGAACACAAATAACCAAATAAGTGCGGTCATACAGACTGGTATGGACCGCTACGTTAACATAAAAAGAAAATTGAGCCCACAAAAAATGTCTAAGTCAAATTTAAAACAATTAAAATTAAGTGATAATTCTCTATATGGTAATCGCTTTGCCGCGCTCGCTATTGAAAATTATGAAAAGGACCATATATCAGAAATAAAAACTTTCCATCCACCTCCAATTTACTTACGCGAAAAGTGTTCAAATACTCTTGTCAACAATCTTACTAAATTAATTGACTCTAAGTCTTTCTACGTTACTCCTCTTAAAAGAGGTGCAATTGAAGAAACGAAGATACAAACTGAAACCGAACACCAGTTCCGTAAGATTAACGACTATTTAAAGGAAAACTCCAAAAATTTTTATACTTATCAGCTCAAAAGTAGCAAGGGAATAGCAGTAGTTGTTAAAGGTATCGAACCGAATGCTGATACTGAAGAAATAAAAATTGCTGTTGAAAATGCTGGCTTTGAGGTAAAATCAGTTTTTAACATAAAAAACAAAGATAAAATTCCTCAACCTTTATATAAAATTGAATTAGAACCAGATACTAAAAAATTAAAAAATAACGAGATTCATCCAATTTACCACTTGCGTTTCTTGCTAAACCGTAAGATAATAGTGGAGGAGCTTCATAAACGCAAAACTCCAGTGCAATGTCTAAACTGTCAGGAATTTGGGCATACTAAAAGTTATTGTACTCTGCGCAA
>NW_024032247.1:0-11167 GCF_002237135.1 Teleopsis dalmanni | reverse complement strand
TTTTCAACATTTATTATTAATTTTAAATAGACCAAGTAAATTAAACACAATTATTTAAATCAAATTAAGTAAAGAAGATATTGAATATTTTATTACATTCATTTTTATACTAATTATAATTATATAAAATATATAAAAATTGGTTTAAACTTTAAATTTTGTAAATCTATAGTTGAACTTGTTAATAAATTAGAATATTTTAAAGTTATCTTTTGTATAATTTATATATTAAATTATTTATTAAATAGTTTATTCAATTCTCTGTTAAATTATATATATGGTTTTATATATTTCATATATTTATAAATGCAAATTTAATAAAACACGAGATGCATAAAAACGTCAGTTTTAACATTTTGAATGCTTATGTTTTATCCTATTTTGAAATATTAACTCAATTTATATAAAAGTTTAAAATTTTAAAGCACTAATAGAAATAATTATAAATAAATATATTGTATTTTAATTAGAATATAAGATTATCACTTTTAATTATATCAAATAGTGTCTATTTGAGATTAGATATCCATCCATAATGTTAACATGTTACATTGAATTCGTTTACTTTAAAATATGTTTTAAGATTTTCTATACGTGTTATTTTTAAAATTTTATTACAAGTTTTAAATAATTTTTAATCATGTGAAAAATTATTATATATAAACGTTATTAATAACATATCAGCAATTAAATTTATAGTTTTCAATATCATTCGAATAACAACTGTACGTATCCTACTTAATAGAATTCATAAAAAAAAATTATATCTACATACATGATTAAAAATATATAAGAATGAAATCATTTTACTTTTTCTTTTATAATTATAATTTAATTATTTAACTTTGACTATTATAAGTATTTTATTAAATATGTATATTTAAAAAAAATGTTCTTTTTATTACTTTATAATTAAAATAAAATTAAAATTAAATGTGCGTATTCTAACATTTTTATAAGGAGTGATATACGACATAAAATGTTAAAATTTAAGATGAATTTTTTTATAAACTAACATGGATATGGATAACATTTAAATAGATACTGAAGTATATATATAAACTTGCGGCTGCAATCTTCCATAGTCATTCCTAAGAGCTAGTTTTAGTAGGTTCAAGACTCACACAGTGGCTTTGGATGTTTTCCATCTACTGCCATAAATCTTTTATAAAATATAGAATATTTTATAAAACTAATTCAGATACAAATTTTAAAAACTCTACCTTTAAATAATTTATCTATAATAATAAATATTACAATACCAAAATATTGAAATAGTAACTATGATAATAATAGTAAACATTTAGGCCGTGTGCGAGTTCGAGTATATTTAGGGGAAATAGTCAATTATGTCGGTATGGCAGCGATTGTTGGTACATACCAGAATTTCTAATGAGATAAATTAGGTGTTACCATTTTGAAAATTTTATAAGATGTTTAGTAAATAAATAAATAAATTTTAAAACTTTTAAAAGAAAAATAATTATTTTTTATATGTTTCCTTCTTTATATTATGAATATTAATGTTTTTTAATAATTGTATCACATTTATTTAATAATAAATACAAATATTTGGCACAAAATTATTAGGTTCTTGATTTCAAAAAGGTAATTATGAAACTTTATGCTATTGGCCTGGCAACGTTATTTGTTTTGTACATTTTTATTAGTAACAAATATAATATTAATATTATTGTAACTTAGATTATACTACCTGCGAAGATTTATGTATCTATTTATTGATACGCGAATCTATGATAAATATTAAAAGATTCTTAATAATATATAGGGTTAGGCGATTGAAGTGTTACAAATTACACAGCGATATGTTTGTCAAACTGATATTGCCAACTACGTCAAATTCATATGAATGACAGCTATTTATATTGTTTACAAGTTACCACAAGCATTTGCGTCTAAGTTTTATAGAACTAATATTATTCGAAATGGAATTAAAAAATAAGTGTGATTGCATTATATTTGGTTGGAAAATTACAACTAGCTATTGTGCTTGAGCTCAAATATCTCAATGTGAATAAAATGTTTGTGTATCGTACCTTAAATCGTTATAATAGCTCAGGCAGAGTCACCAAATGCTATAGTGGTGGACAAAAAAAAAAACAGCAACATTGCCTAAAATGGTTCGGAAAGTGAAGGCTCGACTTAAACGAAATCCACGTCGTAGTACTAATCAAATGGCCAAAGAACCGATAATATCTGAACGAAGCATCTGACGCATTTTCCAAAATAAGCTCAAGGTAAAGCTTTAAAAGTTCCAAGGCACAAGATCTTGCACCAAAGCAACAAAAAGTTAGACTCGAATGAGCAAAGGAGTTGTTACGCTGGGCCAATTTGGAGAGCAAGTTGAGAACTAAAAAATAAGCCAGTTTCGATACGCTGAAGAAAGCTTTTATTCAGGAATAGGCCAAAATACTGGAAGATCACAGCCATAGTCAAGACAAAAGGTGGCCACATCAAGCTAGAGTGAATGGATTGTGAAATTTTAATTATTTTCACAAATTTTTGTAATTTGAATCAATAAAAAAATAATGTGATCGCTTGAATAGGTAACACTTCAATTATCTAACCCTGAATAATAAACTTGCATTCTTAAAAAATAGTGGCACAGCGAACCTGCTTTCTAGGAAGTCAATTGGAACGCATACACACTCGTATGTATAAAAACTGGTTGATACCTGCTGCCCAAAAACAAAAAAAAAATTATTACTATGTAGCAAAACGCAGTGTTAAGTTATACACTAACAATGCTATGTATTTTATCTGTTATGTAGGCTGATTTACAATTTTCGAAGATTTCGATTTCATGAAGGTCTTCCAGGAATGTAACGGAACAGAAGGGCGAGGCAAGAAATGATTGATTGTTAAGTGTTTTAAAGTATGGCTTGTGTAAGTTAGTAGGGTAGGTATGATAGTATGTACAATATTTATATCAATTGATTTAATGAAATACATTTTCTTTAATAAAATAAATTTTGTCGTCCTGAAAAGGACGGATTAATTGATAGTTAATTCTCCACGTATATGTATTCGTATTTTAATAAATAAAATAAAATAATTTAAGCCTTCTTTTCTGTTTTCTTTGGCAAAAGTACAGCCTGAATGTTTGGTAGTACACCACCTTGTGCAATTGTAACACCAGACAATAATTTGTTCAATTCTTCATCATTACGTATGGCCAACTGTAAATGACGAGGAATGATTCTTGTCTTCTTATTATCGCGTGCTGCATTGCCAGCCAATTCAAGAACTTCAGCAGCCAAATATTCCATAACGGCAGCTAAGTAGACTGGAGCACCTGCACCAACGCGTTCAGCATAATTGCCTTTACGCAATAATCGATGAATACGACCAACTGGAAATTGTAATCCAGCACGATTTGATCGTGACTTTGCCTTGCCTTTAACTTTACCACCTTTACCACGACCAGACATAGTTGAGTTGAGTTTCTAGTAGTTGAGATTTATAAAAATTGGATCTATTTTTTTTTAATGTTGTTGTTGAAAATTGAGTTCGAGTCGGTAAAAGTTAATACCTTGACTCAATTATAGTGGTAGACATTTCTAGATTATGTCCACTGGGTAAATGACGAGTGCTCAATTAATTTTATTGTTTAGTTTAGTTAATAATGGTACGGATGTCCGCGTATCTTCCTGTAGTGTGAATAGGTTGTTGGTGTAGATTTTGCAATAAAGTGTTGTCATGTGCATCTATTGATTTGAATAATTTGAGAGCCCTGTCTTTAATGTATAGTTTGATAGGTGTGATTTTTAGATCCCTTTGAATATCGACATTTCTTATGTACCAGGGAATGTTAAATATTTTTTTAATGGCTATATTTTGACATGTTTGAAGTTTGTTGAAGTTAGTTTTTGAAGTTTTGGAGAAAGCAATGAAGCCATATGATAGCGCCGGACGCATTATCTGGGTATAAAGCAACTTTTTATTTTTGATACTTAGAGCCTTGTTTTTGTAGAGCGGTCGTAAATGGTTTAGCATTGTGTTGATTTTATTTCTTAGATTGTATATGTGCGTGCTCCATTGGAATTTCTTGTCAAATGTAATCCCCAGGTATTTGATGTGGTCTTCCCAGTCTATATCGGTGTCATTTACTTTTAATTTTGGTGGATATTGCCACCGTTTTCTGGTTATGAAAATTGCCTTCGTTTTATCGTTATTAATTTTAATTTTCCATTTTTGGAAGTAAGAAGTGACACAGTCAACATGTTCCTGTAATGTGTTACTGACGTTTAAAGTATTTTTATCAGCATAGAATATACAGGTATCATCTGCATATAGGGCTAGTTTAGATGGTTCTAGCTTTGGAATGTCGGAAGTGAAGAGATTGTATAGGGCTGGAGACAATGGAGAGCCTTGAGGCACCCCTGCTTCAATAAATCTGGGGGTTGATAGATGATTATTGATTTTGACTCTGAATTGTCTTTTATGCATGAAGCTACCAATGATTTTGATGATGTTGAGAGGTAGATTTAGGTCGTACATTTTAGAGATGAGGCCATCGTGCCAAACTTTATCAAACGCTTTCTCAACATCAAATATTATCATGCCCGTCGATTTATTTTCTCTAAGTGCAGATTGGATGTATTGTGTCACTCTTGCCAGTTGTAGATCGGTCGAATGGTTGGCTTTGAAGCCGAATTGTTCGTCCGGTATAAGTTTTAGGCGATTTGTTTCGGTCTGCAGTCTATTTAGAATGACTCTTTCAGCTAGTTTCCCCATAACTGGAAGTAGGCTGATAGGTCGCCAGTTTTGCGGGAATGTGTGGTTCTTGTTGGGTTTCGGGAGCACAATTACTAATGCTTCTTTCCATTTATCTGGAAATTTACCTAACTGTAGCATGGCATTGATTATATTATTAATTATGATGATTGATGCTACAGGCAGATTTTTGATACAGCGGTTACTAATTTTATCAGCACCTGGAATTTTTTTTTTTTTTTTTAATGATGCCGACAAATTATCTCATATACTTTTTCTAAACGCAATTTAAAATAAAAAATTGCTTTAAACTTTCGTTTGAAAAATGTTTATATAGAAACGGAAATTGCCCCAAATCGACGATTAAAATTTAAAATCAGAAATCATGCCACCAAAAACTAGCGGAAAAGCAGCCAAAAAAGATGGAAAGGCTCAGAAAAATATAACCAAAAACGATAAGAAGAAGAAGCGCAGGAGGAAGGAGAGCTATGCTATCTACATTTATAAAGTGTTAAAGCAAGTCCACCCCGATACTGGTATATCATCGAAAGCCATGAGCATCATGAACAGCTTCGTGAATGACATATTCGAACGTATTGCTGCTGAGGCTTCGCGCTTAGCACACTACAATAAGCGCTCCACCATTACTAGTCGGGAGATTCAAACTGCTGTTCGTCTTTTACTTCCCGGTGAACTGGCTAAGCACGCAGTTAGTGAAGGAACAAAAGCTGTCACTAAGTATACTAGTTCCAAGTAAATTGCGTTATATCAAACAAACACCACTTATTCAAAAGGCCCTTTTCAGGGCCACAAAAATATTCAATTGAGTTGATAATTTATCTATATTATAAATATGTATAGATTCCTGAAATTATTTACGAAAACTGACAGGCTTACCAATACCGCGTTATTGAATCTCAGAATGGTTGCAAGCTCCTCGGGGAGGTACGCAGATCTGATAAAGTTATAAACAATAATCCAGACAAGGATTATTGTTAATAGAAAGTAAAAGTGCTCAAGTGCACTGACTCAATTAACCTCAACATAATAATAATATAAATATGATATATATTTTGTTTTTGATATTTCTTTTAAGAGGCTACTGATAGAAGAAAAAAAATAAAAAAAAACTTTGACAGTCTCTTCATGAATTATCAGCTATCGTTTGGTTGTTAGTGAATAAATGATTCAATCAACAAATTAATTTCTGTCAGTTTTGACGATCTTACAGTTTTTTGATCATGGATAATATAACCTGCTAAATAGAGTTAACTCTTGAATTAACGAGTGTTAATCCTTATCATCAGTCTTAGTACTATCATCGCTTTTAAATTGATATATTCTATATTTGCATTCGTGCTTTAAATTTGAAAACATACAATTTCATGGGAGCTCTTTTACAACTCATTCCTTAAACGTTCTTTTAGTAAGTTCAAGTCATTTACATTACATTATGGCTTTTGATGCTTTCTGCTTACAGCAAAAGAAAAATAAAACATATTGATTCAATTAAATGTTATGACGTGAAACATTCTATGTCTAATGATATACTATATGATACTAATAATAGTATACATATGATACATATACATATTAATATATATTATGCTACTTCTAATAGCTATGTCTATACTATATCTATATGATATAATTTATCATTATCTCTTTTCTTTGAATAAACTTACTATTATAATTGTTGCATTTACATTTACATTTACATTTTGCTTATTTTATTTTCATAGTCAAAAATAAGCAATTGAAAATAGTCAAGCAATTTCAAACCCTGGATAAGTCATGTCATTTTTATTTATCTCTTTTCTTTATATAATTTTGGTCCTGAAAAGGACCGATTTTTGTATATTTATAAAATTATATTGCTTCCAATCTTAAGCACGTTCTCCACGAATACGTCTAGCCAATTGAATATCTTTTGGCATAATTGTAACGCGTTTGGCATGAATTGCGCATAAGTTAGTATCTTCAAAAAGACCCACTAAGTATGCTTCGCTAGCTTCTTGAAGAGCCATTACAGCAGAACTCTGGAAACGTAAATCAGTTTTGAAATCTTGTGCAATTTCACGGACCAAACGCTGGAATGGCAATTTGCGAATCAAGAGTTCAGTACTCTTTTGGTAGCGACGAATTTCACGTAAAGCTACAGTTCCTGGACGATAACGATGTGGTTTTTTCACACCTCCAGTAGCTGGTGCACTTTTACGTGCGGCTTTGGTAGCCAATTGTTTTCGTGGTGCCTTACCACCAGTCGATTTACGAGCAGTTTGCTTTGTACGAGCCATAATTTATGAGATATGTTACAATATGGTATTTTAAAAAATAGCGCAATTGAATAGCTCAATTTTCTCATCATACCTGGATGTTCTGTTTCAACTATTCACATGTTTTAACATTCATTGTTTCTCATATTGCTTATTCTTTTTGTTTTGTTTTCTTATGTTTTGTTTTGCTTTACCCAATATTTTTCATATCTTTCGTAGTGCTTATATTTTCTATAAATAGTCGTCAATCATCTGTCGTCACTTCATTTATTGTTTGAATTTGAATTCGAACGGTTCTACCATATCTATAAAAATTTAAATACAAAATGACTGGTCGTGGTAAAGGTGGCAAAGGATTAGGAAAAGGTGGTGCTAAGCGTCACCGCAAAGTTCTTCGTGATAACATCCAAGGTATTACGAAACCAGCTATCAGACGTTTAGCTCGCCGAGGCGGAGTTAAGCGTATTTCTGGTTTGATTTATGAAGAAACTCGTGGAGTATTGAAAGTATTTTTGGAAAATGTGATCCGTGATGCTGTTACATATACAGAACATGCCAAAAGGAAGACTGTTACAGCCATGGATGTCGTATATGCTTTAAAGAGACAAGGCCGTACCTTATACGGTTTTGGAGGTTAAGCAAATAATCAATTATTGATTTAATAATGCAATAATATATTGCCCAATGGTCCTTTTCAGGACCCAAATAATCTTACACTTAAAGAGATAAATTTACATATATATGTGTTGGTATTTTTCTAAAATTATAAAAAAATAAAATTTATTATTAGCCTGATCGGTTGATGTCTGTCGAGTATAATTTATAATTAAAATGATCAGTTTAACAATGTACAAAATATTTATTATTATAATTCTCAATTTCTTTGTTACATTAGCAGTATATATGTGGACTAGCTTCTTACGGGCTTAATTATAATTCTCATTCAATTTTTTTATAGAATAAGATAAATAGAACTGACGTATATGAGTAATTTGCGGACTGTTAGATATTGCAGTTTGAAGTTTCCGCACAATGGTGCAAAAATTTTCTCCATTCATTCCTAAGAGGTGGTTTTAGTGAATTCAAATCTCACACTGAATCTTAATCTTAATCCAAATCCAAATCCAAGTGTTCAACAAGCAAACTGCTTCCGGGGAAAATGAAAGTGAAAAAAATTCGTATATGAATTAAGTGAATTATGACAATATTATATAAAGAAAAGAAATAAAAGAACTTGTTATTGAAATAAATTAGAATATTTTAAAGTTATCTTTAAGTAATTTGCAGCGTCTTGCAAGTGAGTACCGAGTGTGGTGTGTTAGTTATAAATTAACAAGTGTAATTAGAAGCATTATATAATAATAAATAAAATTAGCATAAACCACTATTTTTATTTATTTAAAATAGAATTTAAAAATGAAATTAAGTGAATAAAATATATACAAGTGAGTATTTCATCAAATAAATGACATATTTTGATATATAATATTTTATGGTCATTACTATAATAAATAAATAATTGGATATTAAATATAATAGAATAAGATAAATATTTATTAACTTAAGAATGATGTGAAGTATTGCACATAATGTCTAAATAAGAGAATATAATTTTTTTAAATGCATAAAGAATTTTTGTTTGCTTATTAGAGATTAAATTTATAGCGCATTACAGAATAAAAGAATTTCTTCATATTATTCATGAGGTATTATTAAAAGAAATGATCGTGCACTGTGACCTACAAGGTATATTGTGCCCATTACTCGGGTTAGAGTGTTTCTCCAAGTCCGTTTTCTTTAATGAAAGACAATATAAAGTCCATCTTTCCTAGTCTTGAATATTTATGATCCATGAAATACCCTCCTAGGTGTTTATTCCGTTTGTGCATCAGTGGGCACTACCCAAGCACATAGTATGCAGTTTCTCTCTTCTCTACAGTATCTGCAGTCTGAGTTGGATTGAATTCCTAACTTCGATAGGTGATTATTCAATCTTTAGTGACCGATCATTAATAAACGCAATAGGTATACCATATACTAAAACATTTTATAAAATAAATAAATAAATAAATAAATAATGAATCTTCTTATCTTCTTTTTACACATATTTTGTAGCCCTAAAAAGGGCTGTTTTGATGAATTTAAAGTTTGATTTTTAAAATTATTTTTTTGCAGCAGTTTTCTTGACTGATGTTTTTTTAACGGCAGTTTTTTTAGGTTTTGCGGCCGTTTTAGCTTTTGTAGAAGTAGACTTTGGTTTAGCTGGCTTAGCCTTAACAGATCCAATCTTTTTAACACTTTTAACTTTAGCTTTCTCAGTTTTTTTCTTTTCAACACTCTTCTTAGCTGCCGCAGATTTTTTAGGTTTTTTCTCTCCAGATACCTTTGCCTTTGACTTTTTAGTACCTGCAGATGATGCAGTAACCTTCTTCTTCGTAACACCTGATGGCACCTTCTTTTTCTTACCCTCGACAGACGATTTAGGAGACTTAGCAGCAGCAGCTGATAATTTAAATGAACCAGATGCACCTTTTCCTTTTGTTTGTATCAATTTGCCATTAGCTACAGCAGTTTTCAAATATTTTTTAATAAATGGAGCCAATTTCTGGGCATCACATTTATATGTGGCACTTATATACTTTTTAATTGCCAACAATGAAGATCCGCTGCGTTCCTTCAAGTTCTTGATAGATGCATCAACCATTTGTTGTGTTGATGGATGAGATGGAGCTGCAGAAGGTTTTTTTACTTTTGTTGCCTTTTTAACAGCAACTTTCTTTTCAGGAACGGCAGTTATCTCCTTTGGAGAATCTGTATTTGCAACGGCAACAGCTTCAGACATATTTGCTTTTTAATATTCCGTAATATTCTTACTTATGAATATTTTTTCGCATTTATTTTATTTTTTTTATTTTAAAATGTTGCTTTATTGATAATTTCATTGTTCTTACATAGTTTTCTTAAAGCTAGAAATTTACATTAAATTTTGTACATATATATACAGTTAGATCTTAGCATACTTAAGTATTTTTCTAAGAGTAATTTACATTAATAATAGTGGTATGATAAGATTGAGTTTTAGACTTTGATTACGTTATAGTTTATTTTTTCTAAAAAATTATTTAAAAAAGAAAATAGCCTCGTTTGTTATTTTTTCCTTAAATCTACCTTAGAACTAACTTACGCCTACTATATACAATATTTACAATACAGTTTATAAGATTTTTTACAGTGTTTTTTTAGTATTTATTTTTTTTTTTTTTTTTTGTTGTATATTTCTTTCTAACTAGGTTAGATTAATTACAATGTGAATTGTGCGGTGGAGTACACTGGACGGACAAAGTCATTTGAGGAACCTCTTCTATGGTAGTATAATAATTTATTGTTTTCGAAAAGCATGTTATTGTCGTTAAGGATACCCAGATGCAGTGGCGAGAGATACCTATCTGTCAAAGGAGCCACGATATCGTGTGCTTTACCAAGGTAACTGTGAAGTAAGTTGTTGTTAATGGTTGACATATTATTTAGGAATCTGATGGCTGCTTGGACCAGAAAGGAGTCAATTCTACCCATTTTGCTATATGTATATAAAAAGCTATTGCTCAGATTGTGATACTGCCCTCCGTGATGCTGCCTAATTGCTGGAGGGATACAGTTTCTTAGCATGTGCCTTTCAAATTTTCTTAGCCTCTCCATCTGGTGGGAGGAGATGTTGAACCAAACCGGGAAGCCATAGCCCAGGAGTGGCCTAACCAGTTGTTTATAGCAATTTCTTTTTATATCTTGCCTTAGGAATTTGGCTCTGCGAAAAATGGATGAGTAGGTAAAGAACGCTTTTCTGGCTTTGTCTAGCGCTGCGTTTACATGGGGTATGAAAGAGAACCTACTATCTAACGTAATACCTAGATATTTCAGCGTGCTACGGGATTGTATTTTCTGCCTATTGATGACTATATTGGGTATGTGCTTCTTCGTGGCAGGAGGTAAGAATTTCTTTAGGCCCTTCACAATTATGCATTGACACTTGGCGACGTTTAATCGCAGTTTCCACTTGTTGAAATACTTGTGGAGTTGTACTAGTTCTTTATTCAGTAAGGTGTTGGCCTGAGAAGCTCTAGGTTTAGAGGCGAGGAGAAGTATGTCGTCTGCATAGA
>NW_024032246.1:0-11173 GCF_002237135.1 Teleopsis dalmanni | reverse complement strand
GCTGAAATCCAGACTTCGTGGACGTATTACTTCGAAATTTAACTTGTGTTTATAATAATATCGCTAACGCTTTGAAAGCCTGACTTGAGTGTACAAATATAGCTACGGCTGAAATCCAGACTTCGTGGATGTATTACTTCGAAATTTAACTTGTGTTTATAATAATATCGTTAACGCTTTGAAAGCCTAACTTGCGTGTACAAATATAGCTACGGCTGAAATCCAGACTTCGTGGATGTATTACTCCGAAATCTAACTTGTGTTTATAATATCGCTAACGCTTTGAAAGCCTAACTTGCGTGTACAAATATAACTACGGCTGAAATCCAGACTTCGTGGATATATTACTTCGAAATTTAACTTGTGTTTATAACTATATCGCTATCGCTTTAAAAGCCTGACTTGCGTGTACAAATATAACTACGGCTGAAATCCAGACTTCGTGGACGTATTACTTCGAAATCTAACTTGTGTTTATAATAATATCGCTAACGCTTTGAAAGCCTGACTTGCGTGTACAAATATAACTACGGCTGAAATCCAGACTTCGTGGATGTATTACTTCGAAATCTAACTTGTGTTTATAATAATATCGCTAACGCTTTGAAAGCCTGACTTGCGTGTACAAATATAACTACGGCTGAAATCCAGACTTCGTGGATGTATTACTTCGAAATCTAACTTGTGTTTATAATAATATCGCTATCGCTTTGAAAGCCCGACTTGCGTGTACAAATATAGCTACGGCTGGAACCCAGACTTCGAAGCTGTATTACTTCGAAATCTAACTTGTGTTTATAATAATATCGCTATCGCTTTGAAAGCCCGACTTGCGTGTACAAATATAGCTACGGCTGGAACCCAGACTTCGTAGCTGTATTACTTCGAAATCTAACTTGTGTTTATAATAATATCGCTATCGCTTTGAAAGCCCGACTTGCGTGTACAAATATAGCTACGGCTGGAACCCAGACTTCGTAGCTGTATTACTTCGAAATCTAACTTGTGTTTATAATAATATCGCTATCGCTTTGAAAGCCCGACTTGCGTGTACAAATATAGCTACGGCTGAAACCCAGACTTCGTGGCTGTATTACTTCGAAATCTAACTTGTGTTTATAATAATATCGCTAACGCTTTGAAAGCCTAACTTGCGTGTACAAATATAACTACGGCTGAAATCCAGACTTTGTGGATGTATTACTTCGAAATCTAACTTGCGTATATAATAATATCGCTAACGCTTTGAAAGCCTAACTTGCGTGTACAAATATAACTACGGCTGAAATCCAGACTTCGTGGATATATTACTTCGAAATTTAACTTGTGTTTATAACTATATCGCTATCGCTTTGAAAGCCTGACTTGCGTGTACAAATATAACTACGGCTGAAATCCAGACTTCGTGGATGTATTACTTCGAAATCTAACTTGTGTTTATAATAATATCGCTATCGCTTTGAAAGCCTGACTTGCGTGTACAAATATAACTACGGCTGAAATCCAGACTTCGTGGATGTATTACTTCGAAATTTAAATTGTGTTTATAACTATATCGCTATCGCTTTGAAAGCCTGACTTGCGTGTACAAATATAACTACGGCTGAAATCCAGACTTCGTGGATGTATTACTTCGAAATTTAACTTGTGTTTATAACTATATCGCTATCGCTTTGAAAGCCTGACTTGCGTGTACAAATATAACTACGGCTGAAATCCAGACTTCGTGGATGTATTACTTCGAAATCTAACTTGTGTTTATAATAATATCGCTAACGCTTTGAAAGCCTAACTTGCGTGTACAAATACAGCTACGGCTGAAATCCAGACTTCGTGGACGTATTACTTCGAAATTTAACTTGTGTTTATAACTATATCGCTATCGCTTTGAAAGCCTGACTTGCGTGTACAAATATAACTACGGCTGAAATCCAGACTTCGTGGATGTATTACTTCGAAATTTAAATTGTGTTTATAACTATATCGCTATCGCTTTGAAAGCCTGACTTGCGTGTACAAATATAACTACGTTCTGAAATCCAGACTTCGTGATGTATTACTTCGAAATTCTGACTTGTGTTTATAATAATATCGCTAACGCTTTGAAAGCCTGACTTGCGTGTACAAATATAAACTACGGGCTGAATCCAGACTTTCGTGATTTGTATTACTTCGAAATTTAAATCGTGTTTATAACTATAGCCGCTATCGCTTTGAAAGCCTGACTTGCGTGTACAAATATTAACTACGGCTTGAAATCCAGACTTCGTGGATGTATTACTTCGAAATCTTAACTTGTTTATAATAATATCGCTAACGCTTTGAAAGCCTAACTTGCGTGTACAAATACAGCTACGGCTGAAATCCAGACTTCGTGGACGTATTACTTCGAAATTTAACTTGTGTTTATAACTATATCGCTATCGCTTTGAAAGCCTGACTTGCGTGTACAAATATAACTACGGCTGAAATCCAGACTTCGTGGATGTATTACTTCGAAATTTAAATTGTGTTTATAACTATATCGCTATCGCTTTGAAAGCCTGACTTGCGTGTACAAATATAACTACGGCTGAAATCCAGACTTCGTGGATGTATTACTTCGAAATTTAACTTGTGTTTATAACTATATCGCTATCGCTTTGAAAGCCTGACTTGCGTGTACAAATATAACTACGGCTGAAATCCAGACTTCGTGGATGTATTACTTCGAAATCTAACTTGTGTTTATAATAATATCGCTAACGCTTTGAAAGCCTAACTTGCGTGTACAAATACAGCTACGGCTGAAATCCAGACTTCGTGGACGTATTACTTCGAAATTTAACTTGTGTTTATAACTATATCGCTATCGCTTTGAAAGCTGACTTGCTGTACAAATATAACTACGGCTGAAAATCCAGACTTCGTGGATGTATTACTTCGAAATTTAAATTGTGTTTATAACTATATCGCTATCGCTTTGAAAGCCTGACTTGCGTGTACAAATATAACTACGGCTGAAATCCAGACTTCGTGGATGTATTACTTCGAAATTTAACTTGTGTTTATAACTATATCGCTATCGCTTTGAAAGCCTGACTTGCGTGTACAAATATAACTACGGCTGAAATCCAGACTTCGTGGATGTATTACTTCGAAATCTAACTTGTGTTTATAATAATATCGCTAACGCTTTGAAAGCCTAACTTGCGTGTACAAATACAGCTACGGCTGAAATCCAGACTTCGTGGACGTATTACTTCGAAATTTAACTTGTGTTTATAACTATATCGCTATCGCTTTGAAAGCCTGACTTGCGTGTACAAATATAACTACGGCTGAAATCCAGACTTCGTGGATGTATTACTTCGAAATTTAAATTGTGTTTATAACTATATCGCTATCGCTTTGAAAGCCTGACTTGCGTGTACAAATATAACTACGGCTGAAATTCCAGAACTTCGTGGTATGTATTACTCTCGAATTAACTTGTGTTTATACTATATCGCTTATCGCTTTGGAAAGCCTGACTTGCGTGTACAAATACAGCTACGGCTGAACTCCAGACTTCGTGGGATGTATACTTCGAAATTTAACTTTGTGTTTATAAACCTACACGCTATCGCCTTTGAAAGCCTTGGGACTTGCGTGTACCAAATAATAACACGCTGAAATCCAGACTTCGTGGATGTATTACTTCGAAAATCTACTTTGTTTATAATAATATCGCTAACGCTTGTGAAAGCCTAACTTGCGACAAAATACAGCTACGGCTGAAATCCAGGCACTTCGTGGACGTATTACTTCGAAATTTAACTTGTTTCTATAACTATATCGCTCGCTTTGAAAGCCTGGACTTGCGTTACATATAACTACGGCTACGAAATCCAGACTTCGTGATGTATTACTTGAAATTTAAATTGTGTTTATAACTATATTCGCTATCGCTTTGAAAGCCTGGACTTGCGTGTACAAATATAACTACGCTGAAATTCCAGACTTCGTGGGATGTATTACTTCGAAGTTTAATACGTCACGAAGTCTGGATTTCAGCCGTACTTGTATATTTGTACACGCAAGTCAGGCTTTCAAAGCGTTAGCGATATTATTATAAACACAAGTTAGATTTCAGCCGTAGCTATATTTGTACACGCAAGTCAGGCTTTCAAAGCGTTAGCGATATTATTATAAACACAAGTTAAATTTCGAAGTAATACATCCACGAAGTCTGGATTTCAGCCGTAGTTATATTTGTACACGCAAATCAGGCTTTCAAAGCGATAGCGATATAGTTATAAACACAAGTTAAATTTCGAAGTAATACATCCACGAAGTCTGGATTTCAGCCGTAGTTGTATTTGTACACGCAAGTCAGGCTTTCAAAGCGATAGCGATATAGTTATAAACACAATTTAAATTTCGAAGTAATACATCCACGAAGTCTGGATTTCAGCCGAAGCTGTATTTGTACACGCAAGTTAGGCTTTCAAAGCGTTAGCGATATTATTATAAACACAAGTTAGATTTCGAAGTAATACATCCACGAAGTCTGGATTTCAGCCGTAGCTGTATTTGTACACGCAAGTTAGGCTTTCAAAGCGTTAGCGATATTATTATAAACACAAGTTAGATTTCGAAGTAATACATCCACGAAGTCTGGATTTCAGCAGTAGCTGTATTTGTACACGCAAGTTAGGCTTTCAAAGCGTTAGCGATATTATTATAAACACAAGTTAAATTTCGAAGTAATACATCCACGAAGTCTAGATTTCAGCCGTAGTTATATTTGTACACGCAAGTCAGGCTTTCAAAGCGATAGCGATATAGTTATAAACACAAGTTAAATTTCGAAGTAATTTACATCACGAAGTCTGATTCCAGCGCGTAGTTATATTTGTACACGCAAGTCAGGCTTTCAAAGCGATAGCGATATAGTTATAAACACAAGTTAAATTTCGAAGTAATACATCCACGAAGTCTGGATTTCAGCCGTAGTTATATTTGTACACGCAAGTCAGGCTTTCAAAGCGAGAGAGATATAGTTATAAACACAATTTAAATTTCGAAGTAATACATCCACGAAGTCTGGATTTCAGCCGTAGTTATATTTGTACACGCAAGTCAGGCTTTCAAAGCGGTAGCGATATAGTTATAAACACAAGTTAGATTTCGAAGTAATACATCCACGAAGTCTGGATTTCAGCCGTAGTTATATTTGTACACGCAAGTTAGGCTTTCAAAGCGTTAGCGATATTATTATAAACACAAGTTAGATTTCGAAGTAATATATCCACGAAGTCTGGATTTCAGCCGTAGTTATATTTGTACACGCAAGTCAGGCTTTCAAAGCGTTAGCGATATAGTTATAAACACAAGTTAAATTTCGAAGTAATACATCCACGAAGTCTGGATTTCAGCCGTAGTTATATTTGTACACGCAAGTTAGGCTTTCAAAGCGTTAGCGATATTATTTTAAACACAAGTTAGATTTCGAAGTAATACATCCACGAAGTCTGGATTTCAGCCGTAGTTATATTTGTACACGCAAGTCAGGCTTTCAAAGCGTTAGCGATATTATTATAAACACAAGTTAAATTTCGAAGTAATACATCCACGAAGTCTGGATTTCAGCCGTAGTTATATTTGTACACGCAAGTCAGACTTTCAAAGCGTTAGCGATATTATTATAAACACAAGTTAAATTTCGAAGTAATACATCCACGAAGTCTGGATTTCAGCCGTAGTTATATTTGTACACGCAAATCAGGCTTTCAAAGCGATAGCGATATAGTTATAAACACAAGTTAAATTTCGAAGTAATATCTATATATTTGTACTGCACAAGATAAAAATGCTTACCGTTTTTTTTTTGTTTTTTTTTTAGTTTAATCAGCAGTATTGGTTACCTTGTAATGATTTTTCCCAGTGTTTCCTTGAGGGCCATACTACACGCAGGTGTAAAGTCGTACCTTTTGTGCAGGATGTCCATGGAGTACTTTTAGAAGCCTTCCATGTACATCCTTCATCTGACAACTTTTAAAGCTCCCAGACCGGTACGATACACCTTACCTGTCGTATGCTCTGTGCACACGTTCTAGAATCCCACCAGTGACTTGCTGTCTACCATAAATTTTCCTCCGTCGCCAGGTCCAAAACTGAGCCGTCCAACGTTGATCACAACTAAACCGAAAAAGAGCGATTTCAGGAAAACATCGCCTTTTATTTGTTCTTGGTGACGCTTTAAATTCCGCTATCACCAAGTTTGCATTTTTTTTTATGTGTAAACATTGTTTTTGCATGTTTACCATTTTTACCCATGCTTATATTTTTTTTTTAAGTCTTTCTGTGCAGCATTGTTTTTGGCTGTTTACAATTTTCATTGTTATAATTATTATTTGCACAAATACGTTAGGGCAGCGTGGTATTATGTAACCCTAATTTTTGTGCAGGGAAAAATTGGGTCGTTACACTCCCACTTTCTTTCAGAAAATGGAGTAAGTCGAATCGTTCCATTCTTCGCAATCCTTACGAGCATCCATTCGCCATCCAGCATTGCCTTGAAGCGGTGTCTTCGCCCTTTAGACCATTTTGCTAAATCATACCCATGTCTTCGCAGTGTGTCGGCCGGGCATGAATCTGGCCACCGTATCTCTTCGTCTTTCAGTGCCTTCTTGCTCGTCAATGGGTGACCGTTTTTGTTAGCCGCTGATAATTTCAAAATCATTTTGGCAATGGGTGGAGTTGGTGGACATTCCCAGTTCAATTTATCCCGAGGTGGGGAATATTGCTCATCCCACCTTCTAAGTACTGTTGGGTATGGCAAGATGTCTTGATTTAGTGCTCTATCGTTTGTCACCTGATGATTGTTTCCGTTCTCTGTTGATGCCTTTAGAATAAATATGGCAGAAGGTGGAGTTGGTGGACATTCCCAGTTCAATTTATCCCGAGGTGGGGAATATTGCTCATCCCACTTCGTCGGTGAGGTTGTGATCAGTAAGATGTCTTCCAAAGAGGTATTGGTCTTAGACCTGCTGTTCTCCTCATCATGTGCACCTTTTCCGGTATCAGCCTGCCTGATCATGCTTTGCTGCACCTCGCGTCCCATAGCTTCGGTATCCGAATCTTCCCCGAAAAGTTCGATATACCGTGAATATAGTTTACGCTTTGTTGCTAGGTTTATATTATTATCTTGTCGTTTCATGGTGATGTTTTCTTGTGTTTATTTATTTCAAATTTGTCTGGATTCTTCGATGCGGCATTCATTACATATGAAGCGCTAAAGCGTTTCAACGGCCAGGCGGATATATTATTTTTTTTTTTTTTTTTAAAAATATTAATAATACTCAATCAATTAAATACAATAACAAAATTCTTTTTTTTTTTTTAAATATTAATACTCTACTTCATAATTCATTTCTTCCCGTTATTCAATTGTTTCCTTACAAATTTAGCATACTTTAGTACAAACAATTTTCCAGTAATAATTATTACATACATCACATTATAGTGATCTTTATATTATAGTATATATAAAATATATTAATTTTGAAATTCTAATGCATATATAATGAACTTATTTATTTTTACTAACTTATCTACTAATATGTTTTCATATATTATATTGTATTTATAGCAACTCTCTTTACCCCATTATTTCTTAATATCTTATAATGCATATATACTATATTAATATTGATATTATAATATATTTATAACAATTCTTATTTGATAATATATATAATGCATATATCCTATATTAATATTGATATTATAATATATTTATAACAATTCTTATTCGATAATATATATATAATGTATATCTCCTCTATTAATATTGATATTATAATATATTTATAACAATTCTTATTCGATAATATATATAATGCATATATCCTATATTAATATTGATATTATAATATATTTATAACAATTCTTATTCGATAATAGATAATATATTATAATGCATATATCCTATATTAATATTGATATTATAATATATTTATAACAATTCTTATTCGATAATATATATATAATATATATATCCTCTATTAATATTGATATAATATACTTATAACAATTCTTATTCGCTAATATATAATGCATATATCCTATATTAATATTGATATTATAATATAGTTATAACAATTCTTATTCGATAATATATATAATGCATATATCCTATATTAATATTGATATTATAATATATTTATAACAATTCTTATTCGATAATATATGTATAATATATATATCCTCTATTAATATTGATATAATATACTTATAACAATTCTTATTCGCTAATATATAATGCATATATCCTATATTAATATTGATATTATAATATATTTATAACAATTCTTATTCGATAATAGATAATATATTATAATGCATATATCCTATATTAATATTGATATTATAATATATTTATAACAATTCTTATTCGATAATATATATATAATATATATATCCTCTATTAATATTGATATAATATACTTATAACAATTCTTATTCGCTAATATATAATGCATATATCCTATATTAATATTGATATTATAATATATTTATAACAATTCTTATTCGATAATATATATAATGCATATATCCTATATTAATATTGATATTATAATATATTTATAACAACAGTATTAGATATACCAATCGTCCACCCTGATTTATTTTCCGTTGTAAGTGTAATATATTCACCTCTTCCTTGTCTTTCTACGAGAAATTATATTACCAACAGTATTAGATGCAAATGTATGTTAATATAAAATTATGTATATTAAAAAAACCTGAACCTTTTCTAGGATTGATATCGCTTTAACTGACTCACATGTGCCGTAATAATCTTATCCGTAGACATTTCCCTCAATTTTATTATAACTGGTGACGTAAAATCAATAACCTCATAGGGTCCCGTGTATTTTGGTGCAAGTTTCGCAGCAAAACCTTCTTGTGCCTTTGACAGTGGGTGTGTTTTTGTTAAGACCAGTTCCCCGAGTAATGGTTTCCATTCTCGTCTGCGTAAGTTGTAATACCTAGATTGATCCATTGCGGCCTTGGTCATGTTTCTTTTGGCTATCCCACAAATTTCGATCAAACGTCGTGCTTTAATGTCTGGTGACTCTGGCTTTTTTCCAATGCCTGGAGTTACTTCATCGTACAAGGTTCTGGGTAATCGTGGTTCCCTTCCTTGGACAACATACGCTGGCGTGAAGCCTGTTGAAGCGGAAATACTGGAGTTTATGGCCAACATTACCTCAGGTATACCCTCGTCCCAACGCCGTTGCTCTGTTGCGGTGTTCTGTGCGATCATTGTTTTTATAGTGCGATTTGCACGCTCAGTGGGGTTGCCCTGCGGAGAATATGGTGCGGTTGTCTGATGCCTAATTCCCAGGTCCTCTAAGAATTGTCTAAACGCGTGACTTGTAAATTGCGTACCGTTATCGGTTATCAAAATCTTCGGTACCCCAAATCTCGCCAATATATTTTCTCTGAATGCTTTTTTCACACCTGCAGTCGTGGCTGTCCTCATAGGAATTATCTCCACCCATTTCGAGAATTTATCGAAGAATACTAAGGCCATCGTATTGCCTCGGATTGAGCGTGGCAATGGGCCTATGAAATCGGCACAAAGAATAGACCATGGTTCATCAGGAACCACTGTCAACATTTTCCCTGGGACTAGGTTCTTACTTACTTTAAACTTCTGACACACTACGCATTTCCACACATAGTCCTTTATATCCCGGTACATACCTGGCCAATAATACTTGGCCGTAACTCGGAGTATGGTTCTGTGTTGTCCTCCATGTCCGGCGGTAGCGTCGTCGTGGGACTCTTTTAATACTCGTTCCCTCTCTCCTCGGGGTACGCATAGTTTCCAAGCGGGTTGTCCCTCATTCCCATACTGTGTTGGAAGGCGTCGATATAATTGTTTGTTTTCTACGGTGTAGTCTGGGTATTTCTTCGGGTTCTTCAACACTGCTTTCTTCAGATTGCTGAGCCATAAGCATGCATCTTCCTGGTCCTCGGTGGTATCTAGCTGTGTAAGTATGGTTTGGGGATGTCGTGATAAAGCGTCTGCTATTATGTTATGCTTACCCTTCCTGTACTGTACCTCGAAATTATACTGTTGGAGCTCTAACGCCCATCGCGCAATGCGACCAGAAGGATTATCAATCTTATTTAGCCATTTCAGCGCCAAATGGTCCGTAATGACTGTGAAATGATACCCCTCAACATATTGCCGCATTTTCCTGACACCCCACACAATTGCCAGGCACTCCTTTTCTGTCGTGGTGTAATTCCTCTCCGCTGCGTTTAGCGTGCGACTAGCGTAAGCAATAACCTTCTCTTCTTCATCTATCTTCTGCGTTAAGACAACTCCCAAACCATAATTGCTGGCATCTGTCTGTAACATAAATTGCTCATTAAAGTTGGGACAAGCCAAGATTGGGGCGCTTGTTAGCTTTTCTTTCAACATGTCAAACGCGGATTGTTGTTCCGACTTCCACTGCCATCGCTTACCCTTCTTCAACAACTGAGTTAAGGGCTGTATAGTACTCGAGAATTGCGGGACAAATCGACGGTACCATGAGGCAATTCCAATGCAGCGTCTTAATTCACTGATGTTCTTCGGCGCCGGGAGATCTTTAATGGCGGCAATCTTATCCGGGTCAGTATGGATGCCTTTTGGTGTTACCAGGTGGCCAAGATACTTGATTTCCTTCGCAAAGAACTTACATTTTTTGATATTCAATTTTAACTTCGCTTTTCTAAGCCGATGGAATACCTCCTTCAAATTGGTTATATGCTCATCCAGCGTGCGACCGATGACTATGATGTCATCTAGGTAGGCGAAGGCGTATGGTTCCAGGTCGGGCCCAATTACAGTGTCTAACGCCCTCTGAAAAGTTGCTGGCGCCGAATGCAGTCCAAATGGCATCACGCGCCATTGGTATAGCCCTCGTCCTGGCACCGTGAAAGCCGTATATACCTTACTATTCTCAGCCATCGGGATTTGCCAATACCCACTTTTTAAGTCCAAGCTGCTAATGTATTTCGCATCTCGCAATTGGTCTAGAATATGCTGGATTCGTGGTATTGGGTAAGCATCCGGAATCGATCGCGCGTTTATTTGCCGATAATCTACGCACAAACGCCAACTGTCGTCCTTCTTCTTCACGAGCAC
>NW_024032245.1:0-11177 GCF_002237135.1 Teleopsis dalmanni | reverse complement strand
AAGTCTTGGTAAATCTGGCTTAATAATCTCCATCGAAACAATGCGCCTATTTTTGTGTTCAATATATTTGATTCTGGTATAGTTGTTGGCGCTTGTCCGATCAGAAAGTGACCTGGTGTGAATACTGACAGATCACTGGGATCATCAGATAGAGCAGTGAGCAGTCGCGAATTCAAACAACTTTCAATTTGTTTTATGAGTGTGTGGAGTTCTTCAAACATTAAAGACGCGAAATTGATCACCCGTTTTAGATGAAATTTCATAATTTTGACTCCAGCTTCCCAAAGGTCCCCAAAGTTCGGAGCCGCAGGAAGAATAAAATGCTAATTCATGCTAATTGTTGAGGCGTACACAGAGCCAGCTTCCAGCTGGTTTCTTAATAATCGTAGTTCATCCTTCATTAGAGCATCAGCACCGACAAATGTTTTGCCGCGATCACTGTATATATCAGAACATATTCCACGAATGAATACAAATCGCTTTAAGGCGGCTAGAAACGTTTCTGTTGTCATATCGCTCACGAGTTTCAAATGAATGGCACGCGTAGCGCAACATATGAATGGTAATGAAGCGTTACATCGCTCTAGCGACAGGTTACCCATGATTTGTGTTTTAGGACGGCAAGTTTGACGGAAACATGGGATGCACTTATGACTTACGCTCTTTACAGCCGATCTCCCACCAACAACCCAAAATTGCCTTCGTACATAGGCCAATGTAGCTTGTGTTCCTACATGTAACGTACGATGGTGAGCTTGAATAATGACCATTGTAGTAAATGGATGATGCTTCGGAAAGATCATGAGGACCTTTTGTTTACAGGAATGTTTGCATTTTTTAGGCGGCCACTAAGGCGCATGGTGCATTCAAAATCAATTACAGGACTCAATTTGATAAGTTTACTTGATTTGCTGATTGGCTTCTTATTCAGTAAAGCAATGTATTCGTTAGAAAATTCACTTTTTGTACAATTATGTGGTTTTCGTTTTCGAGATACAGACCCATTACTCCAAGCAGTTTGTCAAGGCTAGCATATCTTTCAAAAATTTTCCATATAACTGCTGGTAATTGGGTAGCAAAGGTAAATTTTCCGCAGCCTGCTTGATATTATATTGCTGCCACAAGTGTTCATCTAAACGAATCCAGGATGGTCCGTACCACCACGTGATATTGTCCTTTAAGTGCATAACTGTACTTCCTCGTGAAGCGCAGTCTACTGGATTATCATTTGATGCAATGTATCTCCAGTCGCCAATTGTGTTTCTTTAACCTTGCATAAAAATTTTGCCAGGAACCCAAGAGAATCAAAGAGTTTGGCTATATCCGACAACAATAATCGCTTGGTGTAATGATGGTTGTCAAAATCTAAATTGCTTTTAAACCCAAAATTATCGGAATTTGTAAACCAAATAAGTCCTAGTGCTTTCAATTCACCTTCTTCGTTAATTTCTATCGTGTCACTACGAGCCTTCACGTTATCTTCAAGAGTATTTAGGACTTCAGTAAAATTGGAGTCACATTTTCGTAAATTAAAACCAGCAGTTGCTAATAGTGTCTGGATTTCATGTGATTTTTCTGCCGCTTCCGTAGGATTGGCTCCTCCTGACAGCACATCATCAACGTAGAATTCTATTAAAATTGAATTTGCAGCTTTTGGAAAGCGGACTTGTTCATCTTTTGCCAACGTGAGTAAGACTTTTATTGCAAGAAATGGGGCACAATTTGTGCTATATGTTACAGTGCGTAACCGAAGCGTTGTGGGCACTGACGACGCGTGCCCTATCTGGAAGGGTGTGCGGCCCTTCTTTAATGTTGTTTTTACATGTACCAATTATATTAAAATATATGAGATCTTTTATTAATAATAACTATATTATATAAGGCAATAATATAGTCGCAATATTATATTAACAATTCATTAACAAAAGAACATATTAAACAAATTAAATTAATAATTTATATATATACTTGTAACATCAAACCAACTTTTTTCAAACAAAAGAGTTTTAACTCAGAACCATACATGTTTATCCAGTGATCAAACAAAATCAAACCCACTTGCAACGTACAAATGTGTAAGAACAGAAATTCGTGGGTGCTACTGTTAAAAGGGGAGAGACGAAATGTGATAGAAATGTATGCTGAGATGAGCTGCAAACTTCAGCCGCTCATGCAACCACTTTGGCAAATCATCATGTTGGATTCGTATGTGTGCAGTTGATATTCGAGTAGAACAGAAAATTACTCTCATACAATTCCCACTACATAAATCTCTATCTCTGATATTACAAACGGGAGCACACGCACAGAGAGACGAAATATAATAGAAATGTTCTGTGATTTGAGCTGCAAATATATGAGCACAACTAACAAGTATAGCGGCTAACAGAAGCAAATTAATTGAGTTTTCATAGACAATTATAATTAATTGTTTTTGCTAAAACTTTAAAAATATATATTTATATGGAAATGTAATAAATAATAATAATTCTTGATGTAAAGATACTTAATAAATTTATATTTCAATGTTATTTGACATTTTGCAAATTATATTAGGGTGTTCACCGCACACCTCCGCACCTTAGAGCAGTCGTCACTGGTTGTGGGTACTTTTTCAGGTTGAATACGCCATATGATATGCTGTAAATCTGCATCTTTGGTATGAAGGAGAATTTGACGGCACATTTTCTAAATATCACCAGTAAATACTACTGGGTACATTCGCCATTGCAGTATGATATTCTACAAATCATTCTGCGGCTTCGGTTCTATATGGAGGCAATCATTAAGCGATATTCCACTCGCACATTTTTTGGATGCATTAAAAACGACGCGTAGTTTCGTGGTAGAACTTCGATTCGATTAATCTAAATTTTGAACCACCACCATGTGGCCATATGCTTGGTGTTCATACATGAAGTCATAATACAATTTATTCAATGCCGGATTTCGAGACAGCCGTCGTTGCGCACTGTCTAGTAAGGCCAGCGCATCGTTCTTACTAGACTTAAGTTTTTGTAAATCCGCATTCTTCTTCAGCGGAAGTCTGACAACATATCGACCAGTGTCGTTGTGTACACTGGTACGTTCAAAAAAGTTTTCACAAAATATTTCATCGTTTGTCAACGCAACATGATTTGTCACTTCTTCTAATTCCCAAAACTTCCGCAAAGTATCGTCTAAGGAAATTTGGGTATAATACCACTTAGTTCGGCTTTTACACGATCCGTGTTTAGGTTCAGAAAATCCACCAAATGATGTAATGATGTTGTTTGTTAAATTACGTTTCACTTCATGAAATACAACGACAGCGTAATCCGAAGCGCTCATAATGATGTCTATCGGACCTGGAACATGTAACTTTGGATCAGCTAAGTCTAAATTCAAAAAATCTTCAAAATATTGCTCCCTGCAAGGGATGAGCAATATTAATTGCTAATTGATTCCAAAAGCAGGCAAGCCGCTAGAATGCATATCGCCATATAGACCAATTTAAATTTTACCAACCATTTCGAAACTCTTTGAAAAGCTATTCTACAAGAGACTAATGCCTGCTATAGAATTCGAAAAGCTAATACCAAACCATGAATTTGGTTTTCGTGGCAAGCATTCGACTATAGATCAAGTACACCGCATTGTCGAAAAATTGAAAGAGCTATTAAAGGTAAAAAAGTGTATTCTGTTGTATTCTTTGATGTCGCACAGGCTTTCGACAAAGTCTGGCACAAAGGTATTCTGAATAAACTAGAAACATATTTACCGTCATCATATTTTGACGATTCTGAAGTCTTACATTACCTCGAGGTTTTTTTATGTAAAACACGAAAACTGTTATTCAAATCTATCTGCGATAAAAGCTGGTATACCTCAGGCGAGTGTACTCGGTCCACTATTATACCTATTTTACACAATGTACTTGCCAATAATACCTGAAAGTAAAATTGCAACATTTATATTCGCTATTCTGATGATTGCTGACTCCGTTGAAGAATCTATAGCCAAATTACAAACAACTACAAATTCGATAGACAATTGGACAAAAGGATGACGCATCAAACTGAATTCTGCTAAATCGGTTCATGTGGATTTTACAAATAAAAAAATTACGGTACTTTCCTATTTCGATTCAAGATACTTAGATGCAAAATATCTTGGCATAACGTTGGATGCAAAACTTTTATGGAAAGAACACATGAAAAGGAAACGAGACGAGCTTGATATGAAGTTGCGAAAAGTGGAATGGCTGATTGGCTGCAAATTAAGACGGAAGCTGTTAACATCATAACATCGTATGGACAACTGTTGTAGTACCAAATACCCATGTGCACTTTACAACATCGCTAGCACAACAATTACTCGTTATTT
This sequence comes from Teleopsis dalmanni, assembly GCF_002237135.1. NCBI lineage: Eukaryota > Metazoa > Arthropoda > Insecta > Diptera > Diopsidae > Teleopsis > Teleopsis dalmanni. The sequence goes on along the minus strand of NW_024032245.1, from coordinate 6,812 downwards.
TATTTACTTCAACCTCTGAATTGAAACAAATAAAGAATTGTGAAACATCAAAACAACTTTGGAGCAAGTTAGAAAATGTTTTTCAATCTAAAGGGTCTACAAAAAAAGCAACGTTGCTGTAGTCATTGATTTTGCTGAAAATGCACAACGATGAAGACATGCACGATCATGTTAAAAAATTTTTTGACATTTTAGACAAAATTCACGAAATGGATATGAAGATCGACGACGACTTAGTAACAATTCTATTACTGTACAGCGTGCCTGATGATTGCGAACAGTTTAGAGTAGCAATAGAAACACAGGACAAATTACCTGATCCTGAAACACTAAAAATTAAAATTATCGATGAATTTGAAGCAAGAAAACTCAACAGCAGTGAAACACGAGAAGATGCATTATTTGCGAAGAAAAGCAATAAAAATTGGCAACAACCCAAGTTTCATAATAAAAATGAAAAATTTAAATACGCTTGCTATAATTGTGGCAAAATTGGGCACAAAATCAAGGAATGCAGATACAAAAACAAAAACAGAGCCACAACAACCAATTTTGAAAACAAAGCGAAATATGTGGAGCATAACAAATCAGAAATAGCAATGACAGTACGTAGTGAAAAAGGCAAATGGTGTCTTGATTCAAGAGCTACGTCGCATATGTGCTCTCAAAAAGAAAAATTTAGAGAACTGAACACCGGAGAACAAGTTCTACACCTTGCTAGCGATAAATCAACGAAAATTAATGGAACCGGAAACGTTATTTTAAAAACAAATATCGTAACTGCAAACCTAGGCGAAAGATTATACGTCCCCAACCTGCGATCAAATCTAATGTCAGTGTCAAAGATTACTCATCATGGTTATGAAGTGACATTCCGTCGAAATAAAGCAGTTGTGATCAATCCGAAAACCGGCAAGAAAATGCTTACAGCATCTAGAAAATTAAACTTATACTATGTGAATGAGCCAATAGAACATATGAAGATAACCGAAAGTACCAGCAGCCTACTGGAGTGGCATCAAAAGTTTGGGCATCTAAATGAGATTGACCTGAAAAACATAATAAAACATGAAAAAGTAAAAGGCATCGATGCAAGCATTCAATCAAATTTACCAATATGTGAAGTTTGCATTCAAAGCAAGCAAGCTCAAACACTATACCGTGAATCTGAGACAAAGTCCAACGAATTGCTGGAGTTAGTTCACTCAGACGTTTGTGGACCGATGCGTGTTCAGTCACATGGTCATTCAAAATACATTGTAACGTGCATAGACAACAAGAGCAAATGGTGCGGAATATATTTTATGAAACAAAAAAATGAAGTTATTCAGCTTTTCTGAAAAATGAAGGTATAAAACACGAGCTAGCAGTTGAGCACACTCCACAGCAGAATGCAGTATCAGAACGAAAAAATAGAACTTTGGTTGAGATGGCACGCTGCTTGTTACTATAGAGTGGCCTGCCGAGTAATTTTTGGGACGAAGCAATAGGCCGAAGGTTGTACTCAAATATTAGGCACAAATTACAACGAAACTTTCTCACCAGTGGCACGCATAAGTTCCGTACGAATGCTTGTAGCATTATCTGTCAAACTAGGTATGGAAATTCAACAATTGGATTTTGTCAGCGCTTATCTAAATGGCAAAATCAACGAAGAGATATACATTAAAATATCAGATGAATTCTATACTATTTTGAAGTAATGAAGAGAAAGCGAAATACAAGCATTCGTACGGAACTTATGCGTGCCACTGGTGAGAAAGTTTCGTTGTATTTGTGCCTAATATTTGAGTACAACCTTCGGCCTATTGCTTCGTCCCAAAAATTACTCGGCAGGCCACTCTATAGTAACAAGCAGCGTGCCATCTCAACCAAAGTTCTATTTTTTCGTTCTGATACTGCATTCTGCTGTGGAGTGTGTTCAACTGCTAGCTCGTGTTTTATACCTTCATTTTTCAGAAAAGCTGAATAACTTCATTTTTTTGTTTCATAAAATATATTCCGCACCATTTGCTCTTGTTGTCTATGCACGTTACAATGTATTTTGAATGACCATGTGACTGAACACGCATCGGTCCACAAACGTCTGAGTGAACTAACTCCAGCAATTCGTTGGACTTTGTCTCAGATTCACGGTATAGTGTTTGAGCTTGCTTGCTTTGAATGCAAACTTCACATATTGGTAAATTTGATTGAATGCTTGCATCGATGCCTTTTACTTTTTCATGTTTTATTATGTTTTTCAGGTCAATCTCATTTAGATGCCCAAACTTTTGATGCCACTCCAGTAGGCTGCTGGTACTTTCGGTTATCTTCATATGTTCTATTGGCTCATTCACATAGTATAAGTTTAATTTTCTAGATGCTGTAAGCATTTTCTTGCCGGTTTTCGGATTGATCACAACTGCTTTATTTCGACGGAATGTCACTTCATAACCATGATGAGTAATCTTTGACACTGACATTAGATTTGATCGCAGGTTGGGGACGTATAATCTTTCGCCTAGGTTTGCAGTTACGATATTTGTTTTTAAAATAACGTTTCCGGTTCCATTAATTTTCGTTGATTTATCGCTAGCAAGGTGTAGAACTTGTTCTCCGGTGTTCAGTTCTCTAAATTTTTCTTTTTGAGAGCACATATGCGACGTAGCTCTTGAATCAAGACACCATTTGCCTTTTTCACTACGTACTGTCATTGCTATTTCTGATTTGTTATGCTCCACATATTTCGCTTTGTTTTCAAAATTGGTTGTTGTGGCTCTGTTTTTGTTTTTGTATCTGCATTCCTTGATTTTGTGCCCAATTTTGCCACAATTATAGCAAGCGTATTTAAATTTTTCATTTTTATTATGAAACTTGGGTTGTTGCCAATTTTTATTGCTTTTCTTCGCAAATAATGCATCTTCTCGTGTTTCACTGCTGTTGAGTTTTCTTGCTTCAAATTCATCGATAATTTTAATTTTTAGTGTTTCAGGATCAGGTAATTTGTCCTGTGTTTCTATTGCTACTCTAAACTGTTCGCAATCATCAGGCACGCTGTACAGTAATAGAATTGTTACTAAGTCGTCGTCGATCTTCATATCCATTTCGTGAATTTTGTCTAAAATGTCAAAAAATTTTTTAACATGATCGTGCATGTCTTCATCGTTGTGCATTTTCAGCAAAATCAATGACTACAGCAACGTTGCTTTTTTTGTAGACCCTTTAGATTGAAAAACATTTTCTAACTTGCTCCAAAGTTGTTTTGATGTTTCACAATTCTTTATTTGTTTCAATTCAGAGGTTGAAGTAAATAAAATAACGAGTAATTGTTGTGCTAGCGATGTTGTAAAGTGCACATGGGTATTTGGTACTACAACAGTTGTCCATACGATGTTATGATGTTAACAGCTTCCGTCTTAATTTGCAGCCAATCAGCCATTCCACTTTTCGCAACTTCATATCAAGCTCGTCTCGTTTCCTTTTCATGTGTTCTTTCCATAAAAGTTTTGCATCCAACGTTATGCCAAGATATTTTGCATCTAAGTATCTTGAATCGAAATAGGAAAGTACCGTAATTTTTTTATTTGTAAAATCCACATGAACCGATTTAGCAGAATTCAGTTTGATGCGTCATCCTTTTGTCCAATTGTCTATCGAATTTGTAGTTGTTTGTAATTTGGCTATAGATTCTTCAACGGAGTCAGCAATCATCAGAATAGCGAATATAAATGTTGCAATTTTACTTTCAGGTATTATTGGCAAGTACATTGTGTAAAATAGGTATAATAGTGGACCGAGTACACTCGCCTGAGGTATACCAGCTTTTATCGCAGATAGATTTGAATAACAGTTTTCGTGTTTTACATAAAAAAACCTCGAGGTAATGTAAGACTTCAGAATCGTCAAAATATGATGACGGTAAATATGTTTCTAGTTTATTCAGAATACCTTTGTGCCAGACTTTGTCGAAAGCCTGTGCGACATCAAAGAATACAACAGAATACACTTTTTTACCTTTAATAGCTCTTTCAATTTTTCGACAATGCGGTGTACTTGATCTATAGTCGAATGCTTGCCACGAAAACCAAATTCATGGTTTGGTATTAGCTTTTCGAATTCTATAGCAGGCATTAGTCTCTTGTAGAATAGCTTTTCAAAGAGTTTCGAAATGGTTGGTAAAATTTAAATTGGTCTATATGGCGATATGCATTCTAGCGGCTTGCCTGCTTTTGGAATCAATTAGCAATTAATATTGCTCATCCCTTGCAGGGAGCAATATTTTGAAGATTTTTTGAATTTAGACTTAGCTGATCCAAAGTTACATGTTCCAGGTCCGATAGACATCATTATGAGCGCTTCGGATTACGCTGTCGTTGTATTTCATGAAGTGAAACGTAATTTAACAAACAACATCATTACATCATTTGGTGGATTTTCTGAACCTAAACACGGATCGTGTAAAAGCCGAACTAAGTGGTATTATACCCAAATTTCCTTAGACGATACTTTGCGGAAGTTTTGGGAATTAGAAGAAGTGACAAATCATGTTGCGTTGACAAACGATGAAATATTTTGTGAAAACTTTTTTGAACGTACCAGTGTACACAACGACACTGGTCGATATGTTGTCAGACTTCCGCTGAAGAAGAATGCGGATTTACAAAAACTTAAGTCTAGTAAGAACGATGCGCTGGCCTTACTAGACAGTGCGCAACGACGGCTGTCTCGAAATCCGGCATTGAATAAATTGTATTATGACTTCATGTATGAACACCAAGCATATGGCCACATGGTGGTGGTTCAAAATTTAGATTAATCGAATCGAAGTTCTACCACGAAACTACGCGTCGTTTTTAATGCATCCAAAAAATGTGCGAGTGGAATATCGCTTAATGATTGCCTCCATATAGAACCGAAGCCGCAGAATGATTTGTAGAATATCATACTGCAATGGCGAATGTACCCAGTAGTATTTACTGGTGATATTTAGAAAATGTGCCGTCAAATTCTCCTTCATACCAAAGATGCAGATTTACAGCATATCATATGGCGTATTCAACCTGAAAAAGTACCCACAACGCTTCGGTTACGCACTGTAACATATAGCACAAATTGTGCCCCATTTCTTGCAATAAAAGTCTTACGCACGTTGGCAAAAGATGAACAAGTCCGCTTTCCAAAAGCTGCAAATTCAATTTTAATAGAATTCTACGTTGATGATGTGCTGTCAGGATGAGCCAATCCTACGGAAGCGGCAGAAAACTCACATGAAATCCAGACACTATTAGCAACTGCTGGTTTTAATTTACGAAAATGTGACTCCAATTTTACTGAAGTCCTAAATACTCTTGAAGATAACGTGAAGGCTCGTAGTGACACGATAGAAATTAACGAAGAAGGTGAATTGAAAGCACTAGGACTTATTTGGTTTACAAATTCCGATAATTTTGGGTTTAAAAGCAATTTAGATTTTGACAACCATCTTTACACCAAGCGATTATTGTTGTCGGATATAGCCAAACTCTTTGATTCTCTTGGGTTCCTGGCAAAATTTTTATGCAAGGTTAAAGAAACACAATTGGCGACTGGAGATACATTGCATCAAATGATAATCCAGTAGACTGCGCTTCACGAGGAAGTACAGTTATGCACTTAAAGGACAATATCACGTGGTGGTACGGACCATCCTGGATTCGTTTAGATGAACACTTGTGGCAGCAATATAATATCAAGCAGGCTGCGGAAAATTTACCTTTGCTACCCAATTACCAGCAGTTATATGGAAAATTTTTGAAAGATATGCTAGCCTTGACAAACTGCTTGGAGTAATGGGTCTGTATCTCGAAAACGAAAACCACATAATTGTACAAAAAGTGAATTTTCTAACGAATACATTGCTTTACTGAATAAGAAGCCAATCAGCAAATCAAGTAAACTTATCAAATTGAGTCCTGTAATTGATTTTGAATGCACCATGCGCCTTAGTGGCAGCCTAAAAAATGCAAACATTCCTGTAAACAAAAGGTCCTCATGATCTTTCCGAAGCATCATCCATTTACTACAATGGTCATTATTCAAGCTCACCATCGTACGTTACATGTAGGAACACAAGCTACATTGGCCTATGTACGAAGGCAATTTTGGGTTGTTGGTGGGAGATCGGCTGTAAAGAGCGTAAGTCATAAGTGCATTCCATGTTTCCGTCAAACTTGCCGTCCTAAAACACAAATCATGGGTAACCTATCGCTAGAGCGATGTAACGCTTCATTACCATTCATATGTTGCGCTACGCGTGCCATTCATTTGAAACTCGTGAGCGATATGACAACAGAAACGTTTCTAGCCGCCTTAAAGCGATTTGTATTCATTCGTGGAATATGTTCTGATATATACAGTGATCGCGGCAAAACATTTGTCGGTGCTGATGCTCTAATGAAGGATGAACTACGATTATTAAGAAACCAGCTGGAAGCTGGCTCTGTGTACGCCTCAACAATTAGCATGAATTAGCATTTTATTCCTCCTGCGGCTCCGAACTTTGGGGACCTTTGGGAAGCTGGAGTCAAAATTATGAAATTTCATCTAAAACGGGTGATCAATTTCGCGTCTTTAAATTTTGAAGAACTCCACACACTCATAAAACAAATTGAAAGTTGTATGAATTCGCGACTGCTCACTGCTCTATCTGATGATCCCAGTGATCTGTCAGTATTCACACCAGGTCACTTTCTGATCGGACAAGCGCCAACAACTATACCAGAATCAAATATATTGAACACAAAAATAGGCGCATTGTTTCGATGGAGATTATTAAGCCAGATTTACCAAGA
>NW_024032244.1:0-11179 GCF_002237135.1 Teleopsis dalmanni | reverse complement strand
AAAGATGCGTTAGTGTTGGACGCTCAACACGCCCTAGACAACATTACTACAACAGATGCACATTGGGCAGTAGCATGGAGTTTACTCGTCCGCAAGTATGAGAACAAGAGGATCATTCTTAATGCGTATTTAAAACAAATTGTTAATTTAACAACGGTGTCTGATGGTTTACCAAATAGTTTACGCTTGTTATGTGACACCATCACGTCAGCTGTGCGTGCGTTAGAGCAATTGGGTCGTCCAGTGCAGCATTGGGACGATTGGTTGGTCTTTACCCTTCTCCAAAAATTAGACACGAAAACACGCTCAGCTTGGGAGCTGTCAACAACCAGTTTAGAACAAATTCCAAAATTTGAGGAGCTGGTCAGTTTCTTAGAAAATCGAATACATTCGCTGGAGGTAGTTAATAGCATGACCGATAACTCTAATCAGGAGAAAAAGTTTGTAACACCTATCAGAACAAAGGGGTTCGTGAAAAGCCATCATACCACTGTTCAACAATGCGTGCATTGTCAAGGTAAGCATTTACTGGCATATTGCGCAGAATTTCGGCAAATGACTGGGACAAAGAGATATGAGGTAGTCAGATCTGCAAGATTGTGTTTCAATTGTTTGAGAACGGGACACATGGGTCATAATTGTCCATCGAAATATCGGTGTCTGCGATGTAATGCAGCGCATCATACATTACTACATGACCATAGTGGAAGTGGTGGAGAAACTAATTACTCAAATATACCGGAAAAGACCACTGAAGCGACTAAGAAATACGCTGTCACATCAAATAATACATACATTTCCAGTGCTAATCAAGGTGCTCGAACTTTACATCTACAGACTGTTTTAATTGGCACTGCATTGATAGAGGTAAGGAGTCCTTCTGGTCAGAAGCTTATTGTGCGAGCTCTTTTGGATAGCGCGGCGGAAGCAACGTTTGTCAGCGAATTCATCGTGCAGCGGTTAAAACTGGACAAAACAAATGTCATAGTGCCGGTGAGTGGTGCAAATGGTGAAAGGGTCGCCAATTCAAGAGGAATGGTTTCATTTACAATCCATTCGTTAAAATCCGATTTCAACATGAATTGTGTTGCACTAATACTTCCACGAGTGGGTAGCGTTACCCCAACCATTCCCATACCGAAAGAAGCACTTGGTGAGTTCATGAATTTAGATTTAGCTGATCCTCAATTACAGGTTCCGGGGGCAGTCGATATGATTTTGAGCGCTTCAGATTATGCTGCTATTGTCTATGAGCGACTAAAACGGCATCCAACTAACAATATTGTTGCCCAATATACGCAACTCGGTTGGGTAATTTTTGGTGGACTGTCGCGACGAAAGGGTATTTCAGTGAAAGGACAAGTTAATTGCTGTCATACTCGGGCAACATTGCACGAAATGCTACATAAATTTTGGGAATTGGAAGAAATAACAAACCACGCTCCGTTAACAAAAGATGAAATGTACTGTGAAGATTTTTTTGAGCGTACAACTGTACGCAACGCAACGGGTCGATATGTGGTTAGACTACCAATCAAGCAGAAAGCTGATTTGGCAACACTTAAGTCAAGTAAACTAAATGCACTTGCATTATTAAACAGCACGTTACAGCGATTAACCCGAGATCCGGATATGTACAAACTCTACCAAGATTTCATGGACGAATATCAGACCTGTGGCCATATGGAAGTGGTGCCACACTCGTATGATGTAGCTTCAACATGTTATCTTCCTCACCATGGTGTCTATAAAGCATCGAGTTCTACAACGAAGCTTCGCGTAGTCTTCAATGCTTCTAATAAATGTTTGAGCGGAATATCTCTTAATGATTGTCTGCATATAGGTCCCAGATTACAAAATGATCTATCAAATATCATCTTGCAATGGCGGCATTACCCTATAGTGTTTACAGGAGATATCGAGAAAATGTACAGGCAAATTCTTGTTGATAGCAAAGATGTGGATTTGCAACGAATAATGTGGCGCGTTCGACACGGGGACGCCCCTACAACGTTCCGGTTGCTCACTTTAACATATGGGACTAATTGTGCTCCATATCTTGCCATCAAAGTATTGCGTACTCTGGCAAAAGAGGAGCAAACTCGTTTTCCACGGGCAGCTGAATCGATTCTAAATGAATTTTACATTGATGACGTACTATCAGGTGGAGACACTCCAATCGAAGCTGCAGAAAAATTGCACGAACTTCAGGAGCTTCTAGCAACTGCAGGCTTCACTTTACGTAAATTTAATTCGAATTCAAATGACGTTTTAAGCACTCTGACTGAGGACGTAAAAGCTCACGCCGACGATGTGGAAATTAACACCGAGTATAAAACTAAGACACTTGGTCTTACTTGGTATACAAAATCCGACAGTTTTGGTTACAGCGTCAATGTAACTTGTGACAACCATCATTACACAAAACGACTAATGTTGTCTGACATATCGAAGTTATTTGATCCACTTGGGTTCTTGGCTCCGGTTATCATTCGAGGAAAGATGTTTCTGCAACAACTCTGGCGTACTGGATCCGATTGGGATGATCCCTTGTCAATAGAGATGGCAAACATTTGGCATAACTTTCGTATTGACTTACAACAATTACATCACATTCGAATCCCACGTTGGATAAACACCACTTCGACAAGTGCAATTGAATTACACGCATTTGGTGATTCATCAAATCAAGCATATGCGGCTGCAGTATATGCGAAAACAACCATCGGTACGACCAGTTTTGTAAATTTGCTTATTAGTAAAACTAAGGTAGCCCCGTTGAAAGAAACGTCTATACAACGTTTAGAATTATGTGCAGCATTGCTAGCAGCAAAACTTCTACACAAGGTAAAAGGAACATTTAAGTGTCAACCATCACGCTGTATTTTGTGGACTGATAATACAACCACACTGTGGTGGATTAGAACTGATCCAGGCAAATTGAAGCAGTTCGTGGCAAACAGAGTGTCACAAATTCAGTCAATGACAAATATTGAAGACTGGAGGTATATTGCAACAAAGGATAATCCGGCTGATTGTGCATCACGAGGCAGTACCGTTTTGCAACTAAAAGATAATCTGATGTGGTGGTATGGACCATCTTGGCTTCGCTTAAATGAGAAAATGTGGCCTAACCACCAAATCAATCATACTGCTGACAGTTTACCTGAGAAAAAAGAGATTAACTCATTAACTACGCAGTTATCAACAGAAGTGTGGGAAATATTTGGACGATATGCTACTCTTGACAAATTACTCGTAGTCGTGGCGCAATGCCTACGTTTTATTCATATGTGTCAAAAAAGGATGCGTAGGGATGAAAGTTTCTGCACTTGGCAAGAACGTTATACGGTTCTTAAAAAATTAGTAACAATTGTACAAAGGACCGAGTTTACCAACGATTATGCCGCTTTACGGAAAGGCAATCCAATCAACAAATCAAGTAAATTGTTTAAATTGAATCCGAAGCTTGATTCCGACGGAATTATGCGTCTAAATGGACGACTGCAAAATGCGAATATTCCTTCAGATGAACGATGTCCAATGATATTACCCAAATGTCATGATTTTACTACGTTGATTATTAATCACGCTCATAGTCGAACATTACATGGCGGAACTCAAACAACATTAGCATATATGCGACGGCAATTTTGGGTTATTGAAGGAAGATCCGCTGTGAAGAGAGTGATTAACAAATGCATTACATGTTTTCGTCAAGCCTGTCGACCGCAAGCACAACTTATGGGTAACTTACCTCCAGCACGGTGTAATATATCACAGCCATTCATGCACACGGGCGTGGATTATGCTGGTCCATTTAATGTGAGAGCGACAAGAGGGAGAGGCCATCGTACTTACAAGGGGTATGTGGCTCTATTTATATGTTTTATTACACGAGCTATTCATTTGGAACTTGTGAGTGATATGACATCTGAAACATTTCTAGCAGCGTTAAAGCGATTTGTATCAGTCCGTGGCATATGCTCAGATATGTACATCGATCGTGGTACATCCTTTGTCGGTGCTGATGCTTTAATGAAAGATGAAATTAAATTATTTAAAAAACAAATTGAAGCTGGGTCTGTGTTTGCATCAACCGTTGGCATAAATTGGCACTTTATACCACTCGCAGCGCCTCATTTTGGTGGCCTATGGGAGGCAGGAGTAAAAAGCATGAAATTTCATCTTAAGCGTGTAGTAAACACGGCAACTTTAACTTTTGAAGAATTTTACACGTTATTAAAACAAGTCGAAAATTGTTTAAATTCGCGGCCGCTTACGGCTCTATCTGATGACCCCACAGACTTATCAGCGTTGACACCAGGACACTTTTTGATTGGACGAGCACCAGCTGCCGTACCTGAACCTAATTTGCTAAATACAAAGATTGGTGTACTATTCCGATGGAAGATGTTAAGCCAGATGTATCAAGACTTTTGGCGCCGTTGGTCCCAAGAATATTTAACACAATTACATGCCAGAAACAAATGGACTAAAAGCCAAACAAATGTCGCAACCGGTCAACTGGTCCTACTTCGAGATGAACGATTGCCTCCAAGCTCCTGGTTGCTTGGCCGCATTATCCAAGTCCATCCTGGCACGGACGGTGCTGTTCGGGTCGTAACCATACAAACACAGTCCGCCATTGTGAAACGGCCAATTACGAAGATCTCTGTTTTACCAATCGACATTGAAGGACGTCCTGAAGCACACGAGTAATATAGACGCAAGATCCGGTTGTATCTCCACGTCTAGGTGGGAGAAATGTTTAAAATTATCTATATCAATCTGGCAACCACTGTGTGTGGGCTGCTTTTAATGGTTAGCAAGTTTTTTCATTCTTCTTGTTGTACGGGCATCCGTCGTGTTCGGTTGTGTTTCGTGTTGTGCAGTAAATTTGTTTGAGTTTTGTTCTAATTACATTTAAAAATATGTTGTATATGATAAGTAATATTAGAGATAAATAAATGAAATATTCTTTGAAACTTTAAAGAAAGAAAAAACCGCATTTAACGAACAGAACTCATTGATCGTAACTGGAAAGACTGATCGTATTTTTGATTCTTCACGGGGTCTGAATCTGAAATAAATAAATTATTTTAGCATTTCTTTTATTAATTCACTTTAACTTACTTTTCTTGCAAATTTATATCCTGCTTTAGTTTAGGACTAGCCTGTGCTTCTTTGGTCTCAATTCCCATTGTATCAGTAATTTTTGTTTGTTTAACATTTTTTCCTTTTTTGAAGGGCATTTTTAATTCCGCCTGTATTCAACAATTTAGTGTTATTATTTATGAATTTTAATTTCGCCTGTATTCAACAATTTATTAATTATTAATTATTTATTAATTAAAGAAATTTCAACATACAGTTTTGTAAATGAACTGCGGAATTAGCAAAGAATACTTTTACTGTTTTAGAATACTGTTATATTAAGGCAATTCAATTATTGAAACTGTTGAAAATAAAACAGAAAACAACAAAATACAAAATATTAATAACGCAAAATAAGCAACCTCAATTTTTGACAAAAATTGTCAAAAATTTATATTTTCTAATTTCAAGCAGTCCCAAGAAATATACGATTTAGTTCAATTCAGTGTTTTTAACATGAACAAATGAAATAGTAAAATTTGTTAATTAGAAAACATATTAAAAGTTATTTTATTGCATAAAAGTATTTTATTAAAAATAAAATTGTTGAATTAAATTAATAATAAATTAAATAATATTAAAAGTCTTTAAACTATTCATACATTTGAATATGAATATTTTAATATACAAATATAATTTACATACTCCACTCTTTTTACCATCAAAAAATTGTTTACAATTTTTGTTTTTTTTTATATTTCTTATTGGATTTTTCACATATTTAACAAACACAAATTAACACATAGCACAACTTTATTAAAATATATTAAATATATACTCACATATATTTTTGCTTTACTAATTTGTATTTATACACATCAAAACAAACAAATCACATTAAACACAAAACATATATTTTAAATCCACAATTAATAAATTATTGTTTTTTTACCTTCTTTCGTCATTTTTAGGAAATTCATACATTCCCTTAAATAACTTACATCCCATCACGCAATTTCGCACCATCTTCAAATATTAATAATAATATATAATAATTTACTATAATAACAATTATAATAAATATAATTATTTTTTCAAAGAAACTTATTCACTACTTTTTATAACTCAGTTTGATTTGGCTACGTTTTTCAGTTTTTGGCGCATTTCTCCTGTCAAAATAACTAAACAAAACCCAATTTGCGCTCTTCATATTGCTCTTTCGTAATAAAAAAAATTAAGACCGTTCGTGGTGGTGAAACGTTCCGTTCGGGGTGGTGAAACTTTTCAGTCGTGGTGGGTCGAATTGCAACAACAAAACAACGTGCTTGGTTTGGTAGTAGTAAATTATTTTGAGAGTGTATTGGTTGGTTTTTTTTGTTTACATTTAAGTTGCCGTTCTTGTACAAGTATTCTTTGTTTCTTAATATGAATACACATGATTTTGTACAGCGGTTAATGGTTTTGTTTATGATTAAAGCAAAGAATCTATAGTACAAAGAAGTGCCACGCTCATACAAACGAAATACCCACTTTATTTTGCTGGTGGATTTATAATAAATCTACCCAACCTCATGCAACAATGTTCGATCGAGTCACAACTGGTATGATGACCAGTTCAAACCTATATGTGAGTCGAGTAAGGCTGACAAAAGCCCGACTGCATTCGTATTCAATCATACATGCATTCTGTATTACATTATACGCATGTTTGTATGTTTGTTCGCTGTAAAATGTTCAAACGATCAAACAGCATTTCAGTGACGAAGTCAAAATTGTGTACATTTGATAAGTTTTTGAATTTAATAGCATATGAAACAAAATTACCTGTTTGATATTGTTATGAATTGTAGTGTAAAAACACATTACAAATTTATTTATGTCTCAAATCTGATTTTTTCCTTTTTCTGACTTTTCCAATTTTAACATTTCAATCCTTTGTAAATAGCATTTATGCGCTTCCTCAAACCAGGAAGCATTATTAGTGGTTTTAGTGACTTCTATACATTTTTTCAATATAATGTTTCTTACTTTTCTAATATTTTTATTTTCTTTAAAATACTTTTAAAACACTTATTAGTTTCTAAATAGTCTACAAAAATTGCAAATAAATATAAGGAAAAATAACGAAGAACTTATAAAAACTTACTCTCAATGACATTAATCGTTTGCGTACCTTGCGATGGGGTAGAGGGCACATATTGCAAAACAACTACGTTACTTTTAAGTAAAAAAGATTTTGGCACAGAAAATTTTAGATCTTTTGTAGCTCCACCGGCTTTAATTATAATGGGTTCATATATTTCAAGCTGGTTCGCATTTGTTAAGTTGAATCGTTTATTAAGACTAAAAATAAAGAAGGTATATGAAAACGAAATGCACAAGATGCATGAGAAAGAATAGTATTGCCAGTATCAACTTATTTGTTCTTATTATTTATAACATTTATAACACCTTTCCTGAACAAATAATTCCTGTCTTGCTCATGCATGTTGTTTACAATATTATTAAACCATAAATTCATTCGAGACCAAAACCATTCATCAGAAAATTCAGCGTTTGTCTCGTAACAGCTTTTGTTAATATGTCTGCAATCATTTGGTTTGTTGGCAAATATTTTATTTCAATCTCCTTTGATTCTATCTTCTGACGAACAAACTTTGCCTTTATGTCTACATGTTTGGTTCGATTTGAGTGTGAATTGTTTGTTGCTACTTGAATTGCGCCTTTATTATCGCAGTATATGACTATGTGGTTTGTATTGCCAAATACAAGTTCAGATTCAAGTCGTTTAAGCCAAATAGATTCTTGTATAGCGGCGACAAGTGACATATACTCCGCTTCCGTTGAAGACAACGCAACTGTCTTTTGACGTTTAGTAGCCCAGGATATGGCACCAGATTGAAAGGTAAAAACGTAACCGGTTGTTGAGCGTCGATTATCTACATCACCGGCCCAGTCTGCGTCGCAGTAACCTAATATTACACTATCCTTTTCCTTTTTGTATACGAGTCCAATTTTCGTGGTTCCCTTGAGATAACGCATCACACGCTTTACTGCTTCCCAATGAGCCTTTCCTGGATTTGAATTATATCTACTTAGAAGATTGACTGCATAACTTATATCAGGTCTCGTAATTTGAGCAGCATATAGTAAACAGCCAACAGCTTGCATGTATGGAATCTGATCCATTTGTTGTTTTTGTTCATTGTCTTTTGGTGACATATCAGAGCAAAGTTTTTGATTGTAGTCGACTGGAGTTGCTGATGAATTACAATCTAGCATGCCAAATCTTTTAAGAATATTTTCTATATAATCTGATTGATCGATTCTAATACAATCACCCTCACGCGTGATGTTCATACCTAAAATCTTCTTGTTGTACGAGCATCCGTCGTGTTCGGTTGTGTTTCGTGTTGTGCAGTAAATTTGTTTGAGTTTTGTTCTAATTACATTTAAAAATATGTTGTATATGATAAGTAATATTAGAGATAAATAAATGAAATATTCTTTGAAACTTTAAAGAAAGAAAAAACCGCATTTAACGAACAGAACTCATTGATCGTAACTGGAAAGACTGATCGTATTTTTGATTCTTCACGGGGTCTGAATCTGAAATAAATAAATTATTTTAGCATTTCTTTTATTAATTCACTTTAACTTACTTTTCTTGCAAATTTATATCCTGCTTTAGTTTAGGACTAGCCTGTGCTTCTTTGGTCTCAATTCCCATTGTATCAGTAATTTTTGTTTGTTTAACATTTTTTCCTTTTTTGAAGGGCATTTTTAATTCCGCCTGTATTCAACAATTTAGTGTTATTATTTATGAATTTTAATTTCGCCTGTATTCAACAATTTAGTGTTATTATTTATGAATTTCCCGCTAAAATTAAAGAAATTTCAACATACAGTTTTGTAAATGAACTGCGGAATTAGCAAAGAATACTTTTACTGTTTTAGAATACTGTTATATTAAGGCAATTCAATTATTGAAACTGTTTTCAACATACAGTTTTGTAAATGAACTGCGGAATTAGCAAAGAATACTTTTACTGTTTTAGAATACTGTTATATTAAGGCAATTCAATTATTGAAACTGTTGAAAATAAAACAGAAAACAGAAAACAACAAAATACAAAATATTAATAACGCAAAATAAGCAACCTCAATTTTTGACAAAAATTGTCAAAAATTTATATTTTCTAATTTCAAGCAGTCCCAAGAAATATACGATTTAATTCAATTCAGTGTTTTTAACATGAACAAATGAAATAGTAAAATTTGTTAATTAGAAAACATATTAAAAGTTATTTTATTGCATAAAAGTATTTTATTAAAAATAAAATTGTTGAATTAAATTAATAATAAATTAAATAATATTAAAAGTCTTTAAACTATTCATACATTTGAATATGAATATTTTAATATACAAATATAATTTACATACTCCACTCTTTTTACCACCAAAAAATTGTTTACAATTTTTGTTTTTTTTTATATTTCTTATTGGATTTTTCACATATTTAACAAACACAAATTAACACATAGCACAACTTTATTAAAATATATTAAATATATACTCACATATATTTTTGCTTTACTAATTTGTATTTATACACATCAAAACAAACAAATCACATTAAACACAAAACATATATTTTAAATCCACAATTAATAAATTATTGTTTTTTTACCTTCTTTCGTCATTTTTAGGAAATTCATACATTCCCTTAAATAACTTACATCCCATCACGCAATTTCGCACCATCTTCAAATATTAATAATAATATATAATAATTTACTATAATAACAATTATAATAAATATAATTATTTTTTCAAAGAAACTTATTCACTACTTTTTATAACTCAGTTTGATTTGGCTACGTTTTTCAGTTTTTGGCGCATTTCTCCTGTCAAAATAACTAAACAAAACCCAATTTGCGCTCTTCATATTGCTCTTTCGTAATAAAAAAAATTAAGACCGTTCGTGGTGGTGAAACGTTCCGTTCGGGGTGGTGAAACTTTTCAGTCGTGGTGGGTCGAATTGCAACAACAAAACAACGTGCTTGGTTTGGTAGTAGTAAATTATTTTGAGAGTGTATTGGTTGGTTTTTTTTGTTTACATTTAAGTTGCCGTTCTTGTACAAGTATTCTTTGTTTCTTAATATGAATACACATGATTTTGTACAGCGGTTAATGGTTTTGTTTATGATTAAAGCAAAGAATCTATAGTACAAAGAAGTGCCACGCTCATACAAACGAAATACCCACTTTATTTTGCTGGTGGATTTATAATAAATCTACCCAACCTCATGCAACAATGTTCGATCGAGTCACAACTGGTATGATGACCAGTTCAAACCTATATGTGAGTCGAGTAAGGCTGACAAAAGCCCGACTGCATTCGTATTCAATCATACATGCAACCCTCTGTATTACATTATACGCATGTTTGTATGTTTGTTCGCTGTAAAATGTTCAAACGATCAAACAGCATTTCAGTGACGAAGTCAAAATTGTGTACATTTGATAAGTTTTTGAATTTAATAGCATATGAAACAAAATTACCTGTTTGATATTGTTATGAATTGTAGTGTAAAAACACATTACAAATTTATTTATGTCTCAAATCTGATTTTTTCCTTTTTCTGACTTTTCCAATTTTAACATTTCAATCCTTTGTAAATAGCATTTATGCGCTTCCTCAAACCAGGAAGCATTATTAGTGGTTTTAGTGACTTCTATACATTTTTTCAATATAATGTTTCTTACTTTTCTAATATTTTTATTTTCTTTAAAATACTTTTAAAACACTTATTAGTTTCTAAATAGTCTACAAAAATTGCAAATAAATATAAGGAAAAATAACGAAGAACTTATAAAAACTTACTCTCAATGACATTAATCGTTTGCGTACCTTGCGATGGGGTAGAGGGCACATATTGCAAAACAACTACGTTACTTTTAAGTAAAAAAGATTTTGGCACAGAAAATTTTAGATCTTTTGTAGCTCCACCGGCTTTAATTATAATGGGTTCATATATTTCAAGCTGGTTCGCATTTGTTAAGTTGAATCGTTTATTA
>NW_024032243.1:0-11182 GCF_002237135.1 Teleopsis dalmanni | reverse complement strand
GATCTTTTAGGTCGGGGTACTTTAATAGCCTATTAGGTTAAGTTAGGTTATACCGGCGATCCCAGGGGGATCCACTTAGGCATATAGGCCCATTGTGATACCGTATTATTTAGAACCCATGGGCTAAAACTATCCAGAACCTTTAATAAAGCTTATGATGCTATATAGAGGGAGGTCTCGAAGTTCGTCAAGATAATCAAAAAAAAAGCCCCCAAAAATTTAAGGCGACGCCGCGCATGTGCCGGACAGGAAGAAAGCAGGTGAGAGGCACTTTCGTCATCCTCACCATAACTGCGGCAAAAATGGTTGAACGGTAGATTCAGTCTCCTAGTATGATTACCTAGAATACAATGACCTGTTAGTAAACCTACTACAAGACTGATATCTCTACGGGACATCTCTAAGAGAGATTTCGATTTTCTATTGTTGGTCTGTGTCCACATTGCATACAGATACCTGTATATCGCAGAGTCTTCCCATCTTTTGTTAAAAAGTTCGGCACAGGAAGAACTGAAAATCAATTTGCATGATGTCAACGATATGCCCAGATTGTTTAGGTGTTCCGAGTGGTTCCCTGAAGCACCACGTCTGGCTAGCTCGTCTGCTTTACAATTGCCATAAATATCCCTATGACCGGGAACCTAGATTAGAGAAATATTGAACTGCGTCGACATCTCATTTAGAGATGTGTAGCAGTCAAGGACTGTCCTAGATGTGAATTAGACAGAACTCAAGGACTTTAAAGCAGTTTGACTATCCGATAGTATATATATATTCCTTTCAAGTATAATACCTACTTTCAGATAAGCTAAAGCTGCCTTAATGGCAATTACTTCTGCCTAAAAAACACTACAGTGATCCGGAAGCCTATAGCAGGAGGATATATTCAGCCTCTCTGAGAAATTTCCACTGCCTACGCCGCTCCCAGTCTTTGAACCATCAGTAAAAATTTGCAGACTCTCACCTAGGGAGGGACCTCCTGATAACCAAGCTTCTCTGGATGAGAATCTAACAATATATTTCCTATCAAAGTCGAGAATCGGAGAGGTGAAGTCAATGTTATTTGGAGTAAGACTGAAAGTATTTAGAATCGAGCCGTGCCTATAGTCACTAGTTTTCCATTGTGAAGTAGCCTTAAGTCTTAGGGCAGATGATGCTGCTAACTGCTTACAGTGATGTCAAGTGGCATTAAATGGAGCATTAGATCTAATGCCATAGATGGTGTTGTACACAGAGCACCACTAATACAGAGTTCAGCCCTGCTAAAAGGATGTTAGCTGAAACCTCGCCTGAAGACGCACCGAGTTGCTCTAATTATACTGTTAAAGTAGGCGATCTGAGTGTGAACCAACTAAAAGATATAATCAAGGATGGTAACAAAGAAGTTTTAGAAAAAATTACCTAGCTTTCTGAGGATGTCATGGCGCTAAGGCAAGAAAACGAAAATCTAAAAAAAGAAGTTGAAAACCTCAAAGCATATAGGGCTTTGATAGTAAAAGAATTTCTACGCTTGAAACGCAAGCAAAAAAGAAAAATTTAATTTTTAAAGGTCTACTGGTGAACAAAGCATTAGGTGAACAAGTACAAAAACTATGCACTGATGTTATCCAAGTTTCGGCATCAACAAAAATAAAAGATACTAAAAAAATATCAGAAAAAGGCGGTAAAATGACCGTTCTAGTGGAGATGGAAACAGAAGAAAACGCAGTAGAAGTACTGAAAAGTGCTGGTAAGCTGGTAGGGACAGCAATATTTGTGGAACGGGGCTTGACGTTTGAAAAACAACAGAATAAGCGAATTATGCTGGAATTAAAAAAGCAAATTCTGCATGTGAGCTCGAAACATCGCGTTGCCGTTAGAGATGATTAATTACAGATAGGAAACAAATGGTTTAGATGGGACAGAAATAATAAACTAATGGAGGATAATGATAATGCGGGTGCTGCTTTACAATTACTATACGGTACTAAGGTAAAAAATATATGTACCAACTATATTGAAAAGCACAATAAAATAAATCCAAAAGACTAGTAAATTTTTTGGAAAGCTAAAAGTTTCTAAAATTAAACATACCGTAAATTTCAACGACGAGTCAGCATTACATGACAGCTTTAACCTGAACATATTATAGTATAATGTAGCCGGTTTAAAAAATAAAACCTTACACAGCCAATTTTACGGATATATTTGTTCCCTCGATATTATATTTTTATTTGAAACATTTTTGGAAGAAAAATTAGAAGAAGTTGTAAGAAAGTTACATAATTATATTATAGAATGGATACCTGCTAAAAGAAGAAATATTTGCGGAAGGGCCAGTGGATGCGAACTATATGCAATAAAGAAGTGAACACATTTAACAAATAAAGCGAACTTTATCGAGTGTTGTAGACGAACACTTGTTAAATTAACTACGATGAACGGAAGCCTGCACATTGTGCCAGTATATATAAACTGCAATAACTGGGAAAGCGATTTTGAGAACTTTCATGATTTCCTCACAGATGCTGGACTAGAAAATGTTATGATTGTTGGTGATCTTAATGCAAGAATTGGTGATAAACAAGTCTATGAACATAATCCATACACTCTGCAGGCGCTAAGAGAAAGCAGAAGTTCGAGGGACAGTATATTTGATAATAAGGGGAAAAAACTGTGTGAAATGTGTGAAAATTTCGGCCTAACAGTAGTAAATGGCAGAACAGACAACGACAGATTCGGAGAATTTACTTATGTAAGAAATAATGGCCGTTAATTAAAGGACTATGGTGGCAATAAGTCAAAAACTTTAAAGTTGTCGACTTAATTTACTTAGACCATATGCCAATAGAAGTAAATTTTTCGGGTCAGTTTTTCAAAAAACCCAGAACAGCTGGAATTAAAATTACTCCCCAAGCTGTAACGGTCAGATCGAAATATACATAAGTTTGCGCTAAATTTAGAGCACAAGTTATATTTATTGGAAGACAACCAACTAACAGCTGAAAGTGGAATTGAATTGTTATCGCATTGCATTAAAAGAGCGGCACAACCCTTACAACCAAAATACTTACAAAGAAAATATAAGCAAGCATGGTATGATGCAGAATGCGAGTCAGCACGAAAGCGAACATTTTATTTACTTCACACTGCAAAGCGGCATGAAGAAGTGGAAACCCAACAGTTATATACAAGTGCAAACAAAGAGTTTAAATTACTTTGTAACCCAAAAAATAAATGGTTTGATAGCCAGTATCATGAACTTAGAAAAAATATGTTTCATTTTCTTAATTTAGTTCGAAAATACAATCTGGATACCCATCGTACTTCTTACTTTGTACTCAGATCTCGATATGCATACCTCTGCCGTAATAAAAAACTTCAATGGCAATTAAAAAATATTGAAGCACTTAATACTGTTAAAAATGCTTCTGACTGGTGGAATCTAGCAAAAAATTTGAAAAACAGTCCTCTCAAAGTAGCTAATTCTTTCCCTGTTTACATGCAATTCCGACCTTCCAGTTATCTCTTGGTGTCTTCCGCCTTTTCTCAATCCTTTCCTTGATTCTCCTTTTGAATTTCGTGAACTCCAGCTTGTGCTTGCAAACACCAAATCTGACAAAGCTTCAGGTAACGACAGCATTCCTTATGAGTTCTACAAAAATGCTCCTGTTGGTTTCCTTAACGAGTTACTTACGCTATATAATTATATATTTCTTCACGGTGTCATACCTTCTTCGTTTTTAAAATCGATAATTCAACCCATGTTTAAAAAAGGAGATCCCAATATAGTTACTAATTATCGTGGATTATCATTGCTGGACTCTATATATAAAATATTTACTGGTATACTACTTTCGCGTATGAATAGCTGGGTTGAGCTCAATAATATATTAAATGAATACCAAGCTGGATTCCGGAGATCTTACTCAACTGTTGATAATACTTTTAATCTGACCTCTATTATACAATTAAATTTAAGTAACAATAAAAAAACATATGCCTTTTTTGTGGATTTTTCATGTGCATTTGACACTATACCCAGGAATGCCTTATTTTTCAAATTAGCTTCTTTAGGTTTGTCTCATAAGTTTTTGAGCACACTGATGAAATTATACTCGAACACCAGCAGTTGCGTAAGGGACGATAATCTTATATCTTCATCATTTAAAGTTACTCAAGGTGTAAAACAAGGATGTCTACTCAGCCCGATTTTGTTCTCCCTATACTTAAATGATCTGCATGACTTTTTAACGGGTGGAGTACCTATTAACTCAACTAATATAAAAGTGCTTTTGTATGCTGACGATGTGGTTCTACTTGCGGATTCACCTGATGTATTGCAAATTATGATAGATGAGTTATTTATGTATTGTTCACAATGGGGTCTTATCGCGAATCTAGATAAATTTAAGATAATGATTTACAGAAAAGGTTCTAGAGTAAGTAATTCGTTGTATTGGAAATTTGGGGAAAGGCAAGTAGAAATTGTCAATGAATATAAATATCTCGGAATATTAATTACGTAAAACCTTTCCTACAATAAACATTTGACTTCTAAACTCCCCTTAGGTAAAAGTGCAATTAACTCGACATGGGCAAAGTATTTGTCTAATCCTAAAATAACTTTTAAAAATAAATTGAAAATTTTCTACTCGGCAGCACGTTCGATTGTATTTTACGGTGCCCAAGTTTGGGGTTACAAACACTATGATCAAGTGGAAAAACTTTTTAGATTTTTTATAAAAAAGATACTATTTCTACCCACTAACACCCCCAACTATATGCTCCACTTAGAAACGGGTTTACCGACGCAGTTCTTAGACACAATACAAATACATTTCGCATATGTAAGAAAAATTCTTAATCTCCCCTCCACAAGGCTTCCTCGAATATTAGCGGAACTTATAATTAGTAAAGGTATATATTGGGCCAAAGATTGGGAAAATATGTGTTTAGAACTGGGTGTTTCAATAACCAGTTTTAGGAGAATGGACCTTAAATTATTGCACAAAAATATTATAACTTTATATGAACGGAGGGAACACGATTCTTTTGTAACGAATGCTAGGTCGGGATCTCATGACATGTACCCACAGCTACAATATGACATTATGCATAATTTTTATTTCGAAAACACTCAGCACATATCGAGCCTACTTTTTAAATGTAGAGGCGGTCTTTTTAATCTGAACGGTAGAGAGTTTAATACATCTGATCGTGATTGTTCTATATGTAATCGTCATGAAATAGAAAATATATGTCATATTATTGGTGTATGTCCAATTTTCAGAGAACATAGGCGTAGTTTTTTAGATAAAGCACTTCTGTCTGAAGAAGAAGTGAAAATCTTATTAAACGGTAGCAATATTTATAAACTGTATAATTTTATGAAAAGTGTTTTGAGTTACAGAAAATTAATTATTGAAGAATTTATATAAATAATAATGTTAATATTATGCACCTTCTTTTGTATGCCAATCTGACACACAACAAATATGTTATTGTCAATTTAGATTTTAAGTAAAATTCTATAATTTTTGTAAGTGCTATATGAATTTTTTTTGAATCAATAAATAATAATAAATAATAAATAAATAATAAATTACTTTGTAAACGTATGTTATATCTAGCTAGACTATATACTCAACAAAAGTTGTCTACTCCACACCGTCTTTGCTGTCGACGATGCTTCTTGGAATACACTGGTCTAGAATGGAGACAGAATAGCGTACCGCTTCTGCCAGGTTAAGTTGCTTTTAAAAGTAAATAATACAACAAAGGAGGGGCAGCCAAAGCGCTTATCCAGCAGCCGTGGACAGTCGGTGGGCATATTAAAGGCCTTCAACATCAATCAAGTAAGTTGATATATAAACGTGACATTTAGTCACGTATACAAAAATGTTAACTTTATTCCAATTTTTCATCCAAAAAGACTAGGTGTCAGCCATCTTTGTGGTCCCGACGGAGTGCGGTTCTGGTCATGGAATAATATTAAAAACACTTGGAGCACATAAAATTCGTCAGTGCGATGAAGACTATATAACAAAACTCCATTATTTTAGCTGAAAATTTGAGGTTCACTTACCTTCACATTCAACGTGGGAAAACAGAGACCCACAGGTTGACAGAAAAAGTTTGGTTTGGTACATACATTGATCAAAAATGGATGGAGGCACTGGTGCTGGTGTATATGGACCCAATTCGAGAATTTCGGAGGCAATCAACTTATGCGTAAGATCCCATATCAACAAAAAATCATCTGGCTCGAGAACTGTTATTTACTCTGATGGCCAGGCTGCTCTCAAAGCTCTTTCCTCTTTGACTTTCAAGTCAAAACAGGTCCTTGAGTGTTATGAGCTCTTACAGTTACTTGCAACTCGGAATAAGGTTAGCCTTTACTGGGTTCCGGGTCACAAGGACGTTTTGGGAAATGAACAATCCCACCTCAACCCTTTTGTGGGATAAACTGGGCAGTATAAGACTCATAATTAAGGACAGGGAAAATCACATGCGGCTGGAGTACTGGGAAAACTTTCCATCTTTAAATTTTCAAAATGTAATTTAAAGTTTCTAACGGGTTTCTTTACAGGTCATTATAGACTGAAATATCGCCTTCATTAACTAAAACTATCCGCTAATTTGGAATGCAGATTATGCCTTGAAGATGAGGAAACTACTATGCATATTCTTTGTGAATGCCTAGTTTTAATAACACTCAGAAGAAAATTGTTTCATATGGGACTTCTGTTATTATAACAGATTAAGATCTCTTCTCTAGATTTAGTTCTTGACTTTATTCACCAAGCTTTAAGGGGCTTTGTGTAATCAATAATGAAAATGGTACAATATGACTCTTTTGGCCGTAGTACCGGCTGTAGGGTGATTTCACGTCTAAACTTTTAATAATAATATTCTTGGATAAGAGCTGACCCACGAAATTACAAACAGTTTGTAATGTTTCGCAAAGCAGGTTGGCTACAAAGCAATCCAGTGATCCAGACTTTGAAAATTCGTTGGTATAAGGGACTAAAGTGCCTGTATGAAGCAGAAACTTGTTTACCAAATGATGCTGTCACAGCAAAATATAAGGTATATATTTTTAGTTCAATGCATGGCCTAGGTATGTGAAGAGATTTATACGGCGTTTACATTGTGTGATTAAAAGTAGATTAAAGCAAAAATCGAGATTAAACTACTAACCTCGTTGTTAATATCAGATTTCCTATACATCTCCTTTTCGTCGAGATTAGTTTTAAATCTCCTTCAAAATGATGATTATTTCTCTATGCAACTCTGCAAATGTCTTAATGTCGTAGATTTTTGTACGATCTTGAAAACATTGTTTTTTTTTTTTCAATTCATACGTTATTTCTTGAATCTTTCAACTTAGAAACTAACAATAAGTGATCAAATCTTAAAACTAAATTTTTTTTTCCCAGGCCATTGCTTTGGAAAAAAATATTAAGACAATAAATTATTTATAATTAAATAAGATTGAAAATTAACATTGAAATTAAAATTGAAATTAAAATTGAAATTAAAATTGAAATTAAAATGAAATTAAAATTAAAATTAAGACTAAAATTAAATTAAAATTAATTCAAAAAATCACATTCAATTCAATTAAATAAAATTTATAATATTTTAAATCAAATAAGAAATTTAGAAAGTTAGCAGATGTTAATGGTGTCCTTCCTTTTTAAACGCTTGTGGCCTTTGTTCATTAGCAGCTTGTAGGCTGATTTGTTGGGATGATCTTCTAACTTTAAGAGATACTGACGGCTACATCGAGCAGCTTCTTCAATTACTGCTGATACGCCCAAATCTCTATGAAGGTTGGCGTTTTTTATAAACCACGGTGCACCCGTTATCATTCTTAGGGTTTTAGATTGCACCTTTTGCAGTTTTTCAATATTTGATGGCATCGCTGTTCCCCACATTTAAATTCCGTAACTCCATATAGGTTTTATTATCGACTTGTATAGCAGAATTTTGTATTCAAGTGGTAGCTTAGATGACGTGCCCATAAGCCAATGCAATAAACTTATTTTTATATTTATTTGTGTCTTTTTAGCCTCTATGTGTTTGTTCCAAGATAAACGTCTATCTAGATTTATCCCTAAATATTTTACATAGTCACTCGAGGGTACTGTTTTTTCATTTATTGTAATATTAGGACAGTTGCTTGGTCTTAGAGCAAATGTGATATGGGTACATTTTTGTTCATTGACTTTGATACGCCATACTGATAACCATTGCTCGAGTTGGTGAATATGATTTTGAAGCATGCTTTGTGCTATTGTGGGATTTTTTTGTGCACTTAGTATTGCTGTGTCGTCAGCAAATGTTGCAGTTAAAGTATTTTCCGAAGTTGGCATATCACTTGTAAACAGCAGATATAATAGCGGACCTATTACACTTCCTTGTGAAACTCCAGCTTTGATAGGACAAGGTTCTGAAACAAAATCTTTATATCTTAAACTAAAAGTTCTTTTGCTTAAGTAGTTTTTTAACAAAATGTGAGTGTTAACTGGCATGAGAGTTGCAATTTTATTTATTAAGCCTTCATGCCATACTTTATCAAACGCTTGGGCTACATCTATAAATATGGAAGTGAAGTATTGTTTATTTTCAAATGAGTTTCTAACGGATGATACAATACGATGCACTTGTTCAGTTGTACTATGTTTAGCTCTGAAGCCGAATTGATGCTCCGAAATTATTTCGTTAACTGAGAGTATTGGCATTATTTTTGCTATTAATAGCTTTTCAAATATTTTTGATAATACTGAAAGGACGCTAATTGGTCTGTAAGATTCTACTTTGGTTTTGTCCTTTCCAGGTTTAGGTATCATTGTTATTTGAGACATTTTAAAAAATTCGGGAAAATATCAGAGTTCGGAATGTGATGCACAAAATCGCACACTGCACTGTGCGAGTGGAAATTATTTTTAAAATATCCACACGCACATTTGTGGTGTTAAGAAAAAAAATGTACGCACTCAAATTTGTTGTGCGATTTCAAATTTCACATCGCACAAAGCCATCGACCAATTAAGGTATTCCTTCACAGGGCAGGTTAGAAGAGCACTTAGCGTGCATTCACTCCGATTGTGTACTAAGTATTTCGTCCGCTCTAACAGTATTTATTGTTCTAGAGATTATGCTCTTGTAAAAGCTCCATTCTTCGATGCTTGCCAACATCTGCATTACCATAGTAGAAGGGCTGGATTCCCCAATTAGTGTCTCTAGATTTTGTCTAGTATCTACGAATCTTATACATTCTCTAATTATGTGGTCAGGACTCTCAATTTTATCTGGACAGGACTGGCAGTACGGGTTACTTGCTAGCCTAAACCGGTATAAGTATTCACGGAAGCAGCCATGCCCCGTAAGAAACTGTGTTAATTGAAATCCCAAGTCTCCAGATCCTCGGTTAATCCAAACTCTTATATTTGGAATTAACGAATGCGTCCATCTTGATTTTTGGGAATGGTCCCACCTATGTTGCCATTCATTAAGGTATTTGTCTCTTATATCTAGATAAGACTCTGCCAGAGATTGCCCAGTTTCAGTCGTTCGCCTACGAGAGCGCTGTAAGAAATTGTCTCTGGCCAAGAACGCTTCAAGGTCTATTGGCATGCGTCCAGCCAATACTCCCGCAGCATCGTCCGATACTGTACGGTAAGCACGGCAGATGCGTAGGTTTGACAATCTATGTGCACTTTTCATTACACGTTTTTTTTTTTTTATTATTTATATTTAAACAAAATGAAGAGTTTAAATTTACAACAACTAGTCATATTGACTAACAAGAGGTTTTTTTTATTACAAGTAAATTTATCTAAGTCTATCTAGGGTGAGCATATAGATACGAACTAGTCATCTCCTTGCTGGTTGAAACGCCTCAAAAGGTCATTAGGTTTGAAGCGGCATAAGCGTCTGTGAGTGACATCACAAAGTAGCGCTGGAATGGTGCTGTTTAAGTGTTGTCTCAGCCTGTCATAATGTTTTTTAGCAGCCTTCTGAATTTCTTGTTTGACAGTAGGTATTTTTAAGTCTCGATGTAGATCAGAATTTCGCACGTACCACGGAGCGTTAACTGCATCTCTGATTGCTTTGTTTTGAAATCTTTGCATCATATCTATTATATGTTTCTTCGCACAACCCCAGATTTGGACGCCATAGAGCCAGACCGGCTTGAAGACTTGTTTATAGATCATAAGCTTATTTTGCTGAGATAATTTAGATCTCCTTCCAATAAGCCAAGTTAACTTTTTATATCTTATTTTTAGCTCATTTAATTTTTTCTTGACGTGTACCTTCCATCTCAGTTTGGCATCTAGAGTCATACCTAGATATTTCGCAGAATTTGCAACTGGAATTTTTACGCTATTTAGAAATAATGAAATTTGATTTTCTCTTTTGTTAGTAAAGTCTACATGATTAGATTTTGAACTGTTTACTATCAGCTTCCATTTATTTGTCCATTGTTCAATTTCTTGAAGAGCGATTTGAAGCTTAGTGGTAGACACCTTGTTGTTTGGACCTGTAGCCATTAATACCGTGTCATCTGCAAAAGTTCCAACAATACATCTTGGATTCACTGGCAAATCATATGTGTACAGCAGGTACAGCAATGGGCCTAGTATACTCCCCTGAGGGACCCCGCGATTTATAGGATATAATTTCGAATACGCGTCAAGTAGTTTAACTCGATAGTACCTTTCGCCAATATACGATTCCAGTAGTTTACAATATTGCTGTGGCAGGATAGTGTTTAACTTATATATCAGGCCAGAGTGCCAAACCCCGTCAAAAGCCTTTGATATATCCAGAAACACAGCTGAACAAGTTTCTTTGTTTTCTAAAGCCTTTTCTATTTCGTGCGTAACTCTGTGTACTTGTTCGATTGTTGAGTGTTTTTTCCGAGATCCAAACTGATGATTTGGGATAAGATTTCTTTGACAAACTACTTTTTCAAGTCTTTTACAGATAAGCTTTTCGAACAGTTTTCCTATGGTTGGCAGGAGAGAGATTGGTCTATATGAAGTTGGAGAATGTTGGTCCTTATCTGGTTTTAGTACCATCACCACTTCAGCAACTTTCCAATAGCTAGGGACATGATTTAATTTTATACTCGCATTAAATATCTGTGCAAGTTTGGCTACTCCTTTTGGAGGTAGCTTTTTCAACACTT